>NW_019154786.1:6265-8096 GCF_002288905.1 Enhydra lutris kenyoni | reverse complement strand
GAATATCCTAATTTCCAAAAGAGTCACATCCCAGCTTCTCTGGGCCTTAGATGGTCTATTCTATATCTCCACTTGTAATGTCTTGCTCCAGGCATCTGTGAGCTCAGCTCTCCTAGCTTTTACAAACAGTTCCCATTACTTTTTTGGCTTGTGTTCCAAGTTATGCAAGATGGGAATGAATGCCTTATATCAGCCTTTTGGGAATTTTCAGATTACAGCAGATGTACACAATAACTTGGGGAAAAAGTCTGTTCCTCTAATTTGAGGGGAAAACTGGGAACCAGGTTGCTACCAGCTTAAGACTGAGACTATTACCAGGTCAGGCAGAGGATGGGGTTAAGATGACTATTGCTTGGTTTCTATAAACTTTTACTGTTTTCAGAGCTCTTATGAATTGATTCATACAGCTTCTGGTGTGTGTGCGTGTGTGTGTGTGTGTGTGTGTGTGTGTGTGTGTGTGTGTGTGTGTTGTATGTAGAAATCAGTCCTTGGGATTTTCTACTTTGCCATTTTGCTGATATCATTGCTATTTTTTTAAAAACCTAAGAAATGTTTACAGATAAAATATCTCTTTGAGTATTTTTTCTGTGCCATTTTAATTCCCTTCAATTTGGACTCTAATTGCACACATACTGGGAACTTTGGGTAAGTCCCACGTGTCTCTCCTGTTCTTTTTCTATTCTTGATTTCCTCTGTGTTATACTGTGGAATTTTCTATTGACCAGTTCAGTAATCTTATTCTATCCAATCTGTTCTTAAACCTATCCATTCTGTTCTTAATTTCACATACAGATTTTTCAGTTATAAGCTATGGCTTTTGCTTTTATATAATGTCTAATTCTCTGGTAAAAATTCTCATTCATTTTTATATCTATCTTTCTCTTTTTTTCTTCAGCATATTAATCATAATTATTACAAGATCTGCTAAGGTTATTTTCTGGATTATCTGTCAGACTTGTTTTTAGAGTTTTATTATCTTGTTTGTTTATTTCTTGTTGGTTTTAGCCATACTGTATTACCTCCTTGCATCTCTTGTAATTTTTAACTGCATGCAACATATTTCAGACAAAAGAACCTTTAGGGTCCAGATGGTATCTTCCAGCACTTGTCCATCTCCCCCATTAGGCAAAAACAGTAAGTGGTTGGTAACTTCCATCTAATCACTAAATTTCAGTTTAGGTAAGATTTAGTTTCCCTCTCCTTCATCCCTCCTTTCCAGGTGGGGCCCTCAATAGCTTCTAACTAAAAGATTCATAGGTCTTCCAACAACATAACCTTGAAGTGGATATTCTAGAATCAAAAAGTATAATATCTAAAATTAAAACACAGAAGGTGAGTTTAGACACCCACTTTTGTCCTCTAAAGATTTTCAGCTCAGCCTTTAGTCAACAGCTTCAACATTTGACAAGTGGAATTCCTTCTGATTTTAGATTAGATATAGAGAGAGGTAGAAAGAGCATCACTCCCATCCTTAAAATAAGAAAAAAGCTATAAAGCTGAAAGTTGACTAATTTCTATGAGACCATGAAAGTACCGAAGTCACAGCTACAGACTCAGGTGACTGCAGGAAGAACAGCCCCAGAGCATTTGCTTCCCTGGGACAGAAGTGGCCAAATGTCATATAAACAAATAGAAATATCAAACAAGAAAAATTTTTAACAAGTTGTTGAAGCATGGACTTTACTGAGAGTGTGAAGCCCCTGGGGACCACTGCTCTAAAGGAGGGTTTTCACCCTCTTGCAGGTTTTTCCTCTAGGAACCCCAGCTAACAACCACAGGGAAGACAGGGAGAATGCTAAGAAAGGTAATGGCTGAGGGAGAAGCAGCCTCA
>NW_019154786.1:0-5547 GCF_002288905.1 Enhydra lutris kenyoni | reverse complement strand
GGCTGTTTTCTACATGCATTTTGTTAAGTGTTAAAATCTCTCCCGATTTTTCTGTCCCCTAGCAGACGCTCTCTGGTAAAACCACAGAATATGTTTGAATAAAATACCGCTGTACTCCTCAGTATCAAATCATCACTCTCTCCAGAACGTCCTCAGGTCTCCTTCCTCTCCTGGTCCTCCTTACCTTCCTCAGGCCGGGGGACTTGGGGAAGTGCCTGCTTCCTAAGGATTGTGAGGTTTGTGCACATTTTACTGCCTTTCAGGAGATTTTGGAATATGTCTTTTACTGTCTGGTGTAGCAATCAGCAAATGCTTTCTGGGGTCCCCTATCCTCTCCAATTTTATGATTCCAGCTCATGTGCCTACTAAAATTTTCGTTAGTTTTATTTTCCTTCTGCAGCCCAGCCTTTGCTGACAACAGGGAAATGACAACTGCTTGTTATTCGTTCTTTCCCAAAGTCTGCCATCCTTGAAGTTTTAGCTCATTCAGTATTGCTGTTTCCACCTGCATCTCATGCCTTCAAACACGTAACTTTTCATGGTTTATTCTACTTTTCCTAGTAGTGAAGGTCTGCCATGAATAACTCTCTCACCCAGGAACATACATTTCTATTCTAATTATTTTCAAAAAAAGCTAAATTTTAAATCAAAACACAATCTGCATTTTGATTACAATATTAAGTTTCCACATTTTTCCAGTGATTTGTAGCTATGATTTCTTTTTACAGATTTATATTATTAGAGAGAGAGAAAGTGTGTGCACCAGCAGGAGGAGGGGCAGAGGGAGAGGGAGAGACAGAATCATGAAGCAGACTCCATGCTGAGCACAGAGGCCCAGGCAGGGCTCCATCCCAGGACACTGAGACTATGACCTGAGCCAAAATCAAGAGTCAGATGCTCTACCAACTGAACCACCCAGGTGTCCCCGTAGCTATGAATTTTTTTTTAATAACTAAGAAAATTCTCCCTCATTAAATATTTCTGAGGTTATGCTTAATTTTGACTGTTCCTTATTAAAATGGGTCTCTTATGCCTTATCTCCTTGGCCTCCCATGTTTCTCTCACATTTCAGAACTTCTGTCCTGGGCACAGGCAGGAGGAGTGTTTGAGAGTGTCATAGCCAACTCCTCCTGATTGTGATTTCAACGCCATTGCCCTACCACACCCCTTGGGGTCTTTTCAGCCTGAACTTCTGGTTTTATAAGTAAATTATTATTACATTCTTATGACCTGTGAACCACAAAAGCATAGCTGCTAGCTGCTTTCATTTTCTTAGAAATACATAGAAATTTTAAAATGTGAAAAGAACTCCCAAATTTATTGAGTTTTCTGTTTGTATTATTTTACTAGAGTAAGTTCAATGCACCATGGGTAACAGCTTGGAAAAGTTACATATTGAGGGTAGCAAGTTATATGCATGCTCATGGCTATACATGAGAAAGCAGATTGCACAAAATGCATACTGAAATGTAAAGAAAATAATTTTTTAAAATTAATAATAACATTTTTGAAAAGTTGGTTATTCAGCACTAATGTGCCTTAGAATCATCAGTCCATTCATTCATGCAATTAGTCATTGAATGCTTTATTCAGAACCTCACTTGATACTGTACTGTTCAGAGGACCCAATTAATGGAGATTATAGTTGGTGGAAAAAGTGATTAGCAGCCATTTATTAATGAATTTTGAAAATAGCATAGAGAGCTCTCTGAACTAGTTAAAGAATCCAAAATTGGGGAGCAGCAGGGTAACTAAGTCGGTTGTGTCTGACCCTTGATCTCAGCTCAGGTCTTGACCTCAGGGTGGTGAGTTCAAACCCCATCTTGGGCTCCACTGAGTGTGGAGTCTGCTTAAAGGAAAAAAAAAAAGAATTAAAAATTGGACTATCTGAGTCAGGGAAAAAAAGAGGATATTAAAAATGTAATATGAGCAGCTCACATCTCGAATTATTTCTATTAAAGACTAGTGAAAATAAGCCAAAAACAGTTTATCTATTTAATGTATCATAGACATCGATTAACAAACAACTGCTCGGTGAAAAGCAAATATAAATAACGAGAAGGGGATCAATAATGCCAATATCTTCTCTATACTCACATATTTTTCTTGCTATGAAGTACAGAAAAAATGTCTGATTTACTGCAAGAAGGACTGTAAACCTTGAGCAAAGGGGCGCACGACGTCTCTCGTGCTCGTCGCTTGAACCTCGGCAGGTGCGAGGCCGCCTGCGCGCCGGGGACGGTCCCGCTGGAACGAGCGCACGGTCGCAGGGCGCGAGGGAGCCGAGTGGAGTCTCCGCCGCCGCAAGCGCGCAGGAGGCGGGCTGTGTCCCCACGGACTAGTTCCCCGACCCTCCGTGCTCTCCTGTGACACCAGCACCCCTACCGGCCGCTGCTCCTGGACCAGAACCACCTGCGGACCTGGCCCCTGCGCGGGGCGGGTGACGGGGCGGTCCCACCCCCGGCAGTCTCTCCCCACCGACAAGAAAGACGTACTGAGGTCAGGACACGAATGTGGACTCGGGAAAACCTACCAAGTGGGATCTGGAATCCGAAGAGGGGGTCCAAGTTTCAGTCCTGCGGGTCCTGACGCTGGTACCTTGGCCCCGGTGGAGTCTGGGACCGGTAAACTGTTTTATGGCAAACACTGAAACGTGCGCCCCGTTCAGTCCCAGGTGGGGACCTGGTCCCATCCGTCTGATTCGGCTTTTTGCTAAAAGATCAAGAACTCTGAAGTAATATGGAATTTCCTCGTCTATAATTTTTAAAACTTTGTTTCTGATTTTAAAAGTTCTTCATGGTTATAGGAAAATATTTGGGAAGTACGAAATGATTTAGGCAGAAACACATGCCCTTCAAAACCCCAACTCCAGTAAATGAGGAGTTAAAGTCTAAGTACTTTAACTTCCAAAATGCTTCAAGTTCATCTCTTTACCATGTCAGCACAGCTTTCTATATTGGACATATTTGTAATTAACACCATCAAAGTCTGAATGTGACGGCATTGAGAAGTGGGAATGGGGATTCACTTTTGTTCAGGCAAGCCTCTGTGCTAGCTGAAGGAACTAGCATCACAGAATCACAGATAAATTTCCATGGTAAAAAGCTGAAACTGGGACCTGCAATCAGGAAACAAAATTTACGTGCTTATCATGTGCAGCCTCGTCCTTTGGTTTTTAATCCTCCACCTCCACCACGGCTTCGGAGTGTATGGAGTAATCCAAACACTGAAACTTATATGCAGCCTCCAACCATGATGAATCCTATAACTCAGTATGTTCAGGCCTATCCTCCTTATCCAAGTTCACCTGTTCAGGTCATCACTGGATATCAGCTGCCTGTATATCATTATCAGATGCCACCACAGTGGCCTGCTGGAGAACAAAGGAGTTATGTTATACCCCCGGCTTATACTGCTGTTAACTACCACTGTAATGAAGTCAATCCAGGAGCTGAAGTTTTGCAAAATGAATGTTCAGCTCATGAAGCTACTCCATCCTCAGGAAATGGCCCACAAAAGAAATCTGTGGACAGAAGCATATACAAACTGTGGTATCTTGTCTATTTAACCCAGAGAACAGACTGAGAAACTCTCTTGTTACTCAGGACGACTACTTCAAGGATAAAAGAGTACATCACTTTAGAAGAAGTCGAGCAGTGCTTAAATCTGTTTGATCCTCTCTGCTAACTTTCTAGTCTCGTGGAAAGTTGCTGGTTTTGAATATTAAGAAGAGACTGAAAGTTTTCACTATTATAGAAGTTTAATTCTGAATTTTGATAACTCACACTCAGACTTTCTTACATAAGTTGTGGTAGATTGCCTAGTTTTATTTTACATTGAAACTGTTCATTAGATATTTATTTAGAAACTGGTTCTGTGTTCAATATATAGTTGAAAGTAAAAAATAATTGAGACTGAAATGAATAACTTTATCTATAAGGATTTTTTTTAATTGAAACTGATATTTTAAGAGTTTAAAAGCAATTGCTGATTTTCTGAAAATTAGAAAACCTATTTTGAAAGGTCAGAATTTTGATAGTTTGAATTCAAGCATTTCACTTCTCCAACAAGTACTTGTGAACAGTACAATATTTACAGTATTGTTCTTTACACTTATGATTTGTCTCGAAATTTACCACAAAAGCAGAGTTTTTAAAACTGTATTTTTAATCAGTGGAACTCAATATATAGTTAGCTTTATTGAAGTCTTCCTTGTCTAAACCCAGTAAAAGAGAGTCTAAACAAACAGTCCAATCAGTGGGTCTTAAGTTTATTAGTTCAAAGTACTTGTTTTTTATCTAGAATCCACACATAGATATCTTATTTGATTGGGATGCTAATTAGGATAACTAAAATTCTGGGCATAATTTTTTTAAAAATCCAAAACAAACAAAACTTTACTAGGTACATACGCTGCTTCTCAGTGAGTTACCATTCTCCTTTTTTCTTTCATTTTTTTCCCCTTGAAATGCTAAACTCAATGGCTGTATCTTAAATTGTGCAAAATACTGCTATTAAAGAATGCTGAAACTTTTTTTTATGTCACTTAAAAGGTTAATCAGAGTATCTGAAAGGAATTGTTTTTATAAAAACATTGAAATATTAGTTATTTGTTAAAGAGCAAATAGATTTTATTTTTGCCTGTTAACCTATTATAGTTCCCTTTTTAAAGTAAAATATGTTTAAAAGAGTCAGAGTGGTTGTGTTTCAAAACCACTAAAGTATTAAGTGTATCTCTAGAATATACTAGGACAGAGCTAACAATCATTTCTAGATTAGCTAGTCTCCTTGTTTGATGTTGTAAATTGTGACAGACAGCTAGAGCACGAGAGCCCCTTTGCTGCCCTTACAAGTCTTGATTTTCCAGTCTGTAGCACCATTCTTCCAAGAGGTTTGCTCCTTGAACAGATGATATAAAGAAGAGAAGTAGCAACTTGAACAGTTTGAGGGCGAAGCCTTGAAAAGGTGGCAACAGGACAAACCTTTCTAAGGGAAACACTGGATCAGCATCATTTGACCTGCCATGAAAATGAGTTTAAAGTGGCTTCCTGGCCTTTCTTTCATTGGTCCCTTCACTAAAAACATGGAGACTCTATTTAGTCCTAACGTAAGGCAACTACTGTGGGCCATATCGTCAGTCTTCATTGTTGTCTTATAATCCCTAATAATTTTTACTCTGAATCTGAAGGGAAGAGTCTTTTAACTTAAGGATCCCTGAGAGGGCTTTCTTATGCCTCAGAATTTGAAAGTGCCCTGAAATTTGTCCTTTAAAAAATTCTCTGTACTTTTTTGGGGGTGTGCTATAACATTCTTACATGTATCATTCTGTGATTAAATTTCCAGGTTACTCTAAATGATACCTAAATTTGTAAGAGCCAATTCTAATTATCCCAATGTGACCTTAAGAAAAGTAAGAGAATAAACTTTATTTTTCTGCTTTTTTGTTGGACTGAAGTATTTAAAAGAGTAAGGTAGAAATAAGAGACAAAAAGTCCTGAACCTTTCAAAATGGAAAATTAATTTTAAACTTATAAGTATGTTCCTATT
>NW_019154785.1:10305-11405 GCF_002288905.1 Enhydra lutris kenyoni | reverse complement strand
TTTTTTTAGATTATTGGGTTTTGCAATGTTCCATGTTATATATTCTTTTAAAGTGAAGTTTACCTTGAATATGTAGATAGGACATGAATAAAATCAAGTGATCTTATTTACCATCTGCCAAAGGATTTGACCACAAAGTTCTCATCAATCTAAACTCCCTATCCTCATCTTCTTCAACAGCCAGACCTTCTTCTCTGAGGCATCTAGAGAGATTGTCCAGGATGCTTTAGGAAATTAATACCAAAAGGTAAAAAGATTCATGATCAGAGGCCACCTATCAACTCTGGAGCTCATTTACTAGATCTTAATTCTCAGAGAGAAACTTGGGGAGAGAAGGAGAATGTATCGTTTATAGTTAGAAAGATATTTTTGAGACATCTTAGGGAACTAAGCACACTGTGCCCAGGCTGATAATGATGTGTGCTGCAGAAAAAAAAAAATCAGAAATAGAATCACAGCTCCCCACAGCTGGGCTGCCAGCACTCCCCAGGACTCACACACACAGTCCTGGAGAAATCATGACCCAGGATTCCGTATTCAAAATGGATCTGCCATTTTAAAATTGCAGATCGTGGGGGTGGGGAGTGAGTCACAAGAAGAGATATCTTCAGGAGCCAGCAAGGCAATGAAATAAGTGAACTTGGCAGGATTTGCCTGTGGTTAAATGGAAAGAGGGCAGGTATGATTAATTTTAGGATGACTGATGCCATCTGGAAATAGGAGCCCTCACATATCTGATTATCTTGCCAGAAATATGTCAATTTTTAAAAGATAGCAAATAATTTTAAAAATTAAAGTGCTCTGCAGGCCAAAGAAAAACAGCCTGCCAGTTTGTGAATTTTACTTTAAAATGTATATAAATACCTCAAAAGATAGCTTGTGTTTTTTAAATAAAAACCTAGAACATTTTGGAAACAGCCCCTGGATTTAAATTAAACTGCAAATCATAAAGAGCTTAAAATATTTGTATTTGTAGAGCTGTACACACATTCAATAATTCATCAGGTTATACAAGTCCATGGAATCTTGCAGAGGAGACTAAAACATCAACTACACCAGAGAAGTTTGAAAAGCATCTGGTAATTAAAACGATGTAAGAG
>NW_019154785.1:0-10263 GCF_002288905.1 Enhydra lutris kenyoni | reverse complement strand
ATTTAACTTAATTAGGTGCATTCTAAGGAGCAGCTGATGAATCTCAGGTGACAAAGTAAATATTGGCCCTGATTGAAACTTGGATATTTTACTCAATAAAAGCAGTGAAATAATTGATTGGGGGCAGGGGGCATTGTTTGTGGAGTCACTTGGGGGTATATGTAACTAAATACTACATGATTAGGAAATGTATCCCCAACCAACCAAATGTTTTTCTGGATCCCACTTTACTACTTTGACTCTGTCCAAATCCAAATCATATGTTGATTATATCCAGTTTTTCTCATTTCCTGATTCTACTATATACCATGAGATATTAGACAAGTCAACTTACATTATCTATCATTCACTGAGAAATGCAAATGCTGTAAGAGTGGGGATTCTTTATTCCTATTTTTTAGTTAATTCATCTATTTTTAAAATATGCTTTAAGAATGATTCTCAGGGGGGTGCCTGGGTGGCTCAGTGGGTTAAAACCACTGCCTTCGGCTCAGGTAATGATCCCAGGGTCCTGGGATCTAGCCCCGCATCAGCCTCCCTGCTGGATCCCTGGTTGGCAGGAAACCTGCTTCTTCCTCCCCATTTCCCCTGTTTGTGTTCCCTCTCGCTGTCTCTCTCTATCAAATAAATAAGTAAAATCTTTAAAAAATAAAATAAAAAGGGAAATTAAAAAAAAAAGAATGATCTCAAGTGCTGTAAATTGTCTAAGACTGATGAATCACAGACCTGTATCCCTGAAACAAATAATACATTATACATTAATAAAAAAACCATAAAAATATATGAAAAATATGGCCCGATGAAATACACTTAAAATGAGTAAGAAAATTGGGGCACCTGGAGGGTGCCCTCTGTTAAGAATCCAAATCTTGATTTTGCTCAGGTTATGATCTCAGGGTCATGACATTGAGCCCCATGTTGGGCTCGACACTTAGTGCAGAATCTACTTAGGATTCTCTCTCCCTCTCCCTCTGCTTCTTCCCCTCAACCTGCACACTCTCTCTCAAAGATAAATAAATAAATCTTTTTTTTTTTAAATGAGTTAAGAAAATTGATTTAAAGTGACAAAAACATTTAGAAGGTAATGTTAATCCAGGTTTGTAGTAAGTACATGGAAAGAGAGAGAGATTGAGGGTGTTGGAAAAAGAGCAAGTGATTAAACTTATATACTCATATGCCATAACTCCTTTCCCTATTCAAAGGTTGGTCACATATTTGACTCTCAATTGTCTACAGCCTAGGAAAATGGTAGAATATGATTTATCATAGAAGTATCTATAAAGTAAGAAGAAATCAATGTTCCTGATTTTATTTTTGACACTCATAAGAGAGAGATCTTTGCTACAATGCCTCAAAGAATTAACACCATGTAATAATAAATAATAGTAATATAATAATCCTTATAATAAATGTGGGAATGAACTGCAGTTTTTTTGTGCATCAATATAGTCTAAATAAATCCATCAATATAGTCTAAAGGTATCACATCAGAATATAAACCACTGAGTAATCAATAT
Source organism: Enhydra lutris kenyoni (assembly GCF_002288905.1). Lineage (NCBI taxonomy): Eukaryota > Metazoa > Chordata > Mammalia > Carnivora > Mustelidae > Enhydra > Enhydra lutris. Next base: position 8,746 of record NW_019154785.1, on the reverse strand, counting down.
AATATACTGTATCCAATATTATCAATATAACATAATAAAATCGAATGAGTTTTTCAACTTCCTGTTAGTATTTTGAGCCTGCTCTTTATTTGTTGTGGGGAGCGGCCCTGTGCATTCCAGGATATTTATCAGCATCTCTGGCCTCCACCCACTAGATGTCAGTAACCCCATTCTTCCACCATGACAACCTAAAATGCACCCAAATATTGCCACATGTCCTCTGTGGGGAAGGCCAAATCAGCCTGATTAAAAAGCACCACCCTAGAGGAATGCTTTCACAGAATCCTCCAGAAATAGCATTCCTTTCAGCAGAGGCTTTGAAAGCTATTAGGTGGCTGTCAACTGAAGCTTCGTCTGTTTCAGAAGTACAGAGAGAAGAGGCATTCGTCAGAGAGAATGGCATCATAACTGCAGAGATTTAGACTTGAAAAATGAGCTGACTTGATGTTGGCTGAGGAGGAAACTCCTGCCTATTTACCACAAGGTCACTTTGTCTTCTTCCCGGGCATCAGCTGAAAGGCGTCTTCAGCGTGCCTTGTACGTACATAAATTTGGTTGTGTGGCAGAGTCCTGGCCAACAGAATGTGAACTGAAGTGATGAGTACCATTTCTGGGCAAGACTTAGAAGAAGCAGGTCAGAGCCCACCTTGGTCTTCCCCCATTCTTCTTACTAGATGTAGAAAAGGACGATCACATTGGAGATGAGGAATCCACAAGATGGCAGGAGCCATCTTGAAAGACAGATGGAGAGCAGCTAATAGTCAACGAGTAACACTCGTGCTGGGCTGTCTTTGCAAATGAGAAATAAATAGTTTGTGTCTATGTATTGCTATGGTTTAGCTTATGCTAATAACGCAATAGAGCTAATAGCTTCTTCAAAACTAATAATGCCAAATATCACCTTTCTAGGCCATTTTGCTGTTTTCACACATGACTTAATCATGTGGATATTTGTTTGCAGTGTCATGTGAAAATAAGTTTCACAAATAAGGTCTTTATCCTCAAGGGCATTATGGGGGAATACTCGTGACAAAGCTAGACAGCATAGGATATGATCAAAGCAGAACACGATAATACATAAATACATAGAAGATTATCCAACTCTAGACTTCTAAAGAGGAAAGCGGGCAATACTAAATTCCATCATTATTACTAGCTCTAGCCAAGGAATGTTGAAGTCAAAGCAACTGGCTTTTAATACTCAGGTCTCATCTTGTCAATGAAGCTGCTATAAATTGTTCCTTCTGCCCACAGTAGTTATTGACCAATATTTCTCTTTGACCACGTATCATTTGTTAAACTCTGTTGTTAGTTATCTCGCATCCCCTAAAATCACCAATAAGACTGTGAACCTTTTGGGGGAAGAACTAGGGTGGATGGTTTCTCTAATAGCATTTACTATATGGCTTCCAATTTAGACACTAGGGGGGAAAAATAAAGACTAAATTCAGAGAAGCTGGCCCAGGTGGGTGTTTGGTTTGAAGAGGATTTCAAGAGAATGACCTTAGGTAGAAAAAAAAAAAAAAATGGCTGAAATAAGGAGTTCTACAGGTTCTTGCAGATATGCCCAGAGAAAAGGTAAGGCCAAAATTTCCCAGTCTTCTAAATGTGAAGTTCAAAGGTACTTTCTAAAAATGACCAAGATGGGGTGCCTGAACGGCTCAGTGGATTAAACCTCTGCCTTCAGCTCTGGTCATGATCTCAGGGTCCCGTAATTGACCCCCGCATCGGGCTCTCTGCTCAGCAGGGAGCCTGCTTCCTCCTCTCTCTCTGCCTGCCTATCTGCCTATTTGTGATCTCTCTCTCACTGTCAAATAAAAAAAAAAATCTTTAAAAATGACTGAGAAATGGGTAACGGGGACAAGAAACCAGAAAAAAAACCTCTCTTTTGGAATGCAGGTGCTAAATGGATAGGTACACTGGCATCCTCTACTAGCTCAAAAAGAGAGTTTATATTAAATTCTTGAAAATGATGATAAATCTCATTCCCCAATACTGCCTCCTAAACAATAATAATAATAATAATAATAATAACAACAACAACAACAATCCAGGATTTTTAAAATAAATTCCTAGAAAAGAACCACTGTGTTTCGATGTTGGTAAGATCAGATTCCTCTCATACATGCCTTACTACAATGAACAGACCAAGTAACTCAGAGGAAAGATGGCTTTCTGTTGGGAGGACACACCATGTTTAACCCATAAAAAACTGGATAATTGTATTGAAAACAGCTATACTTTTTTAGACAGGTGTATATAAAAACTGAAATCTCTGTAGAGGAAAAATACCCCCCAATTCCTTGTAAAGCTTTAAACGGACTACCAATGACCCATTTATACAATGGAAATAAGACGGAAATCACAACTCAGCCATAAAATAAATAAATTAAAATATTCTAATGTCTGTTATTTGGTTCTGTGGCTTCTACATCAGGAGTCATCTAAGCTTTCTGTAAACAGCTACAGAGTAAAGGTCTTAGGATCTACAGACAATTCATTCTCTGTCACTACTACTCAACTGTGCCATTCTAGTGCAAAAGTAGCCATAGATAATGGGGCGTGTGGGTGGCTCAGTGGGTTAAGCCTCTGCCTTCGGCTCGGGCCCTGGTCTCAGGGTCCTGGGATCGAGCCCTGAATCGGGCTCTCTGCTCAGCAGGGAGCCTACTTCCTCCTCTCTCTGCCTGCCTCTCTGCCTACTTGTGATCTCTCTCTCTGTCAAAATCTTTAAAAAATAAAAGTAGGCATGGATAATATATAACAAATGTATGTGGTTTTATTTCAATAAAATTTTGTTTACAAAAACCACTGGTGGGCCAGATTTGGCCTATGGGCCATGTTTGCCTACACTAATCCAAATCATTATAAAAATAAGGATGTGTTAAAAATCTTCTATATGGTGGATGATTTTAAAAAGACTAAAACTCCTTTTTCTGAATGTTGTTACATCCATTGACATCTTTAATCTGCTTTTGAATTTTGGGGTAAAACAGTGCTGAGATAATTACTGTAATTACTTAAATGCCTTTAAAATTGGAATTCAACTCTAAAGCTACTTGTCTTAAGTGGTAAATAGCACTTTTACCCATGAACATAACTAAGATAGATGGCAGTTCTAGGGAACACTTCAGATGGGGGCATTGATGCATTGGTAAGGCATTCTCCACGTGTCTCTCAAATTCCTGCACATTCTGAAATCAGGGGCACTGGCAGCATCTGTCTAACCTTTATGTTCAAGAATGTTAGACCATGGGAGGAGTCAAGATGGCGGGGAAGTAGCAGCTGAGACTACTTCAGGTAGCAGGAGATCAGCTAGATAGCTTATCTAAAAATTGCAAACATCTACAAATCCAACGGGAGATCGAAGAGAAGAAGAACAGCAATTCTAGAAACAGAAAATCAACCACTTTCTGAAAGTGTAGGACTGGCAGAGAAGTGAATCCAAAGCGAGGGGAAGATAGACCACGGCGGGGGGAGGGGCCGGCTACCGGCAAGCAGTGGAGCAACGGAGCACAAACTCGGGACTTTTAAAAGTCTGTTCTGCTGAGGGACATTGCTCCAGAGGCTAAACCGGGGTGAAGGCCACGTGGGGTCAGCGTGGCCTCAGGTCCCTCAGGGTCACAGAAGGATCGGGGGTGGCTGAGTGTCACAGAACTTGCAGGTATTAGAATGGGGAAGCTGGCTACAGGGACAGAGCCAAGGAGTGAGTGCACAGCTCGGGGTTACCTTGAACCGGTCACAGGCTCGGTGAGCTTGGAGCACGGCCGGAGGCCAGGCAGATGGGAGTAAATGGGCGCTGTTCTCTGAGGGCGCACTGAGGAGTGGGGCTCCGAGCTCTCGGCTCCTCTGGGCCGGAGACTGGGAGGCCGCCACTTTCATTCGCGTCCTCTGGAACTCTACGGAAAGCGCTCAGGGAACAAAAGCTCCTGAAAGGAAACCCGAGCGGATTACTCAGCCCGGCCCCTGGTAAGGGCGGTGCAATTCCACCTGGGACAAAGACACTTGAGAATCACTATAAGAGGCCCCTCCCCCAGAAGACCAACAAGAAATCCAGCCAGGACCAAGTTCACCTACCAAGGAGTGCACTTTCAATACCAAGGAGAGCAGCAGAATTCCAGAGGAAGAGAAAGCAAAGCACAGAACTCATGGCTTTCTCCCCATGATTCTTTAGCCTTGCAGTTAATTTAATTTTTTTTNTTTTCTTTTTTCAATTTTTTTTCGCTTCTTCTGCCAAATTTTTTTAACTTTTACCCTTTTCTTTTTTAACGTTTTTTAACTAGTTTATCTAATATATATATATATATATGTATATATATATATATATTATATTGTTTCTTTATTCGTTTTCTTTTTTTAATTTTTTTTTTCTTTCTGAACCTCTTTTTATCCCCTTCCTCTCCCCTCATGATTTGGGATCTCTTCTGTTTTGGTTAAAGCATATTTTCCTGGGGTTGTTGACACCCTTTTAGTATTTTACTTGCTCCTTCATATACTCTTATCTGGACAGAATGACAAGATGGAAAAATTCACCACAAAAAAAAAGAACAAGAGTCAGTACCAAAGGCTAGGGACCTAATCAATACAGACATTGGTAATATGTCAGATCTAGAGTTCAGAATGACGATTCTCAAGGTTCTAGCTGGGCTCGAAAAAGGTATGGAAGATATTAGAGAAACCCTCTCGGGAGATATAAAAGCCCTTTCTGGAGAAATAAAAGAACTAAAATCTAACCAAGTTGAAATAAAAAAAGCTATTAATGAGGTGCAATCAAAAATGGAGGCTCTCATTGCTAGGATAAATGAGGCAGAAGAAAGAATTAGCGATATAGAAGACCAAATGACAGAGAATAAAGAAGCTGAGCAAAAGAGGGACAAACAAAAAAAAAAAAAAAAGAGGACAAACAGCTCCTGGACCACGAGGGGAGAATTCGAGAGATAAGTGACACCATAAGATGAAACAACATTAGAATAATTGGGATTCCAGAAGAAAAAAAAGAGGGGAGCAGAAGGTATATTGGAGAGAATTATTGGAGAGAATTTCCCCAATAGGGCAAAGGGAACAAGCATCAAAATCTAGGAGGTTCAGAGAACCCCCCTCAAAATCAATAAGAATAGGCCCACACCCCGTCACCTAATAGTAAAACTTAGAAGTCTTAGTGACAAAGAGAAAATCCTGAAAGCAGCCCGGGAAAAGAAGTCTGTAACATACAATGGTAAAAATATTAGATTGGCAGCAAACTTATCCACAGACACCTGGCAGGCCAGAAAGAGCTGGCATGATATATTCAGAGCACTAAACGAGAAAAACATGCAGCCAAGAATACTATATCCAGCTAGGCTATCATTGAAAATAGAAGGAGAGATTAAAACCTTTCAGGACAAACAAAAACTGAAAGAATTTGCAAACACCAAACCAGCTCTACAGGAAATATTGAAAGGGCTCCTCTAAGCAAAGAGAGAGCCTAAAAGTAGTAGATCAGAAAGGAACAGAGACAATATACAGTAACAGTCACCTTACAGGCAATACAATGGCACTAAATTCATATCTCTCAATAGTTACCCTGAATGTTAATGGGCTAAATGCCCCAATCAAAAGACACAGGGTATCAGAATGGATAAAAAAACAAAACCCATCTATATGTTGCCTACAAGAAACTCATTTTAAATCTGAAGACACCTCCAGATTTAAAGTGAGGGGGTGGAAAAGAATTTACCATGCTAATGGACATCAGAAGAAAGCAGGAGTGGCAATCCTTATATCAGATCAATTAGATTTTAAGCCAAAGTCTATAATAAGAGATGAGGAAGGACACTATATCATACTCAAAGGATCTGTCCAACAAGAAGATCTAACAATTTTAAATATCTATGCCCCTAATGTGGGAGCAGCCAACTATATAAACCAATTAATAACAAAATCAAAGAAACATATCAACAATCATACAATAATAGTAGGGGACTTTCTCACTACCCTCACTGAAATGGACAGATTATCCAAGCAAAAGATCAACAAGGAAATAAAGGCCTTAAATGACACACTGGACTGGTGGACATCACAGATATATTCAGAATATTTCATCCCAAAGCAACAGAATACACATTCTTCTCTAGTGCACATGGAACATTCTCCAGAATAGATCACATCCTGGGTCCGGTCTCAACCGGTATCAAAAGATTGGGATCATTCCCTGCATATTTTCAGACCACAATGCTCTGAAGCTAGAACTCAATCACAAGAGGAAATTTGGAAAGAACCCAAATACATGGAGACTAAACAGCATCCTTCTAAAGAATGAATGGGTCAACCAGGAAATTAAAGAAGAATTGAAAAAATTCATGGAAACAAATGATAATGAAAACACAACGGTTCAAAATCTGTGGGACACAACAAAGGCAGTCCTGAGAGGAAAACATATAGTGGTACAAGCCTTTCTCAAGACACAAGAAAGGTCTCAGGTACACAACCTAACCCTACACCTAAAGGAGCTAGAGAAAGAACAAGAAAGAAAGCCTAAACCCAGCAGGAGAAGAGAAATCATAAAGATCAGAGCAGAAATCAATGAAATAGAAACCAAAAAAAACAATAGAACAAATCAACAAAACTAGGAGCTGGTTCTTTGAAAGAATTAATAAGATTGATAATCCCCTGGCCAGACTTATCAAGAAGAAAAGAGAAAGGACCCAAATAAATAAAATCATGAATGAAAGAGGAGAGATCACAACTAACACCAAAGAAATACAGACAATTATAAGAACATACTATGAGCAACTCTACGCCAACAAATTTGACATATCACTCATGAAAGAAATTGAGGAAGACACAAAGAAATGGAAAATGTTCCTTGCTCCTGGATTGGAAGAATAAATATTGTGAAAATGTCTATGCTACCTAAAGCAATCTACACATTTAATGCAATTCCTATCAAAATACCACCCATTTTTTTCAAAGAAATGAAACAAATAATCCTAAAATTTATATGGAACCAGAAAAGACCTCGAATAGCCAAAGGAATATTGAAAAAGAAAGCCAAAGTCGGTGGCATCACAATTCCGGACTTCAAGCTCTATTACAAAGCTGTCATCATCAACACAGCATGGTACTGTCACAAAAACAGACACATAGATCAATGGAACAGAATAGAGAGCCCAGAAATGGACCCTCAACTCTATGGTCAACTAATCTTCGACAAAGCAGGAAAGAATGTTCAATGGAAAAAAGACAGCCTCTTCAATAAATGGTGTTGGGAAAATTGGACAGCCACATGCAGAAAAATGAAATTGGATCATTTCCTTACAGCACACATGAAAATAGACTCAAAATGGATGAAGGACCTCAATGTGAGAAAGGAATCCATCAAAATCCTTGAGGAGAACACAGGCAGCAACCTCTTCGACCTCAACCACAGCAACATCTTCCTAGGAACATCACCAAAGCAAGGGAAGTAAGGGCAAAAATGAACTATTGGGATTTTATCAAGATCAAAAGCTTTTGCACAGCAAAGGAAACAGTTAACAAAGCCAAAAGACAACTGACAGAATGGGAGAAGATATTTGCAAATGACATATCAGATAAAGGGCTAGTGTCCAAAATCTATAAAGAATTTAGCAAACTCAACACCCAAAGAACAAATAATCCAATCAAGAAATGGGCAGAAGACATGAACAGACATTTCTGCAAAGAAGACATCCAGATGGCCAACAGACACATGAAAAAGTGCTCCAGATCACTTGGCATCAGGGAAATACAAATCAAAACCACAATGAGATATCACCTCACACCAGTCAGAATGGCTAAAATTAACAAGTCGGGAAATGACAGATGCTGGAGATGATGCAGAGAAAGGGGAACCCTCCTACACTGTTGGTGGGAATGCAAGCTGGTGCAACCACTCTGGAAAACAGCATGGATGTTTCTCAAAATGTTGAAAATAGAACTACCCTATGACCCAGCAATTGCACTACTGGGTATTTACCCTAAAGATACAAACATAGTGATCCGAAGGGGCATGTGCACCCAAATGTTTATAGCAGCAATGTCCACAATAGCCAAACTATGGAAAGAACCTAGATGTCCATCAACAGATGAATGGATAAAGAAGTGGTATATATACACAATGGAATACTATGCAGCCGTCAAAAGAAATGAAATCTTGCCATTTGTGACGACGTGGATGGAACTAGAGGGTATCATGCTTAGCGCAATAAGTTAATCGGAAAAAGACAACTATCATATGATCTCCCTGATATGAGGAAGTGGAGATGCAAACATGGGGGGTTAAGAGGGTAGTAGAAGAATAAATGAAATAAGATGGGATTGGGAGGGAGATGAACCATAAGTGACTCTTCATGTCACAAAACAAACTGAGGGTTGCTGGCGGGAGGGGGATTGGGAGGCAGGGGTGGGCTTATGGACATTGGGGAGGGTATGTGCTATGGTGAGTGCTGTGAAGTGTGTAAACCTGGTGATTCACAGACCTGTACGCCTGGGGATAAAAATATGTTTATAAAAAAAAATAAAAATAAATATTAAAAAAAAAAGAATGTTAGATCATGAACAGCTTCAGAAGACAGATACAGTGTTTGCATCTAGATCAGATTACATGTTTGCTTTCCGTCCAGTCTAACAAACATGCTATCTTTGCATAAGTTTGCTAGAAGCCATTTTGAGAGATTCTGGCTCCTTGTTTTAAAATAAAAAATGGGTGTTGAGAAATGAGCATTAAAAACAACCTCATGGTACAAAAACA
>NW_019154784.1:10828-11414 GCF_002288905.1 Enhydra lutris kenyoni | reverse complement strand
TGGGTATTGCTGGGGTGGGCACCCTCATTTGGGAAGAGACGGTAGTACGGAGATGAGAGGGTTGAGTTTGTGAGGGCCCTTGAATGTCTCTTGGGAAAAGTTCATTCTGGAGGTAGCTGGGAGCGGCAAGGAAGGGGGTGAACAGGGGCACCGTCTGTGTCCAACACCAGCGGTGGTCTCCAAGGTTGTATAGGGATTCTAGAATCAGCTGAACCTTGCTGAGCTTCACTCCCTGGGGCCAGGTGGATGTGGGGGGAGACAGGGGGGCCTTCCCAACCCCCTCAGATCTGGGGCCTCCCACCAAGAGTGTCAATACACCGCCCCATCATCACTCAGGTGTCTTGGGCATCTTTCCTCACTCTACATGGTCTGCCTGCGGAAGCCCAGGAGGGGCTTAAGGAGGTCGCTTGTGCTTCTATGTTTTCGGCTCAGACATCCACTTGGGGTCCTGTCAGAGAGCTGAGGCAGACTGGGTGGCCTCTGCATCCCCCAGAATATGGACCTGAGTCCGTGTGCCCTCTGAATGATGCTGCGGATAACCCCTCCTACATGCACACCCCCACCTGCTCTTCCCAGATCCCACTCC
>NW_019154784.1:6287-10728 GCF_002288905.1 Enhydra lutris kenyoni | reverse complement strand
ACTCAGGTGTCTTGGGCATCTTTCCTCACTCTACATGGTCTGCCTGCGGAAGCCCAGGAGGGGCTTAAGGAGGTCGCTTGTGCTTCTATGTTTTCGGCTCAGACATCCACTTGGGGTCCTGTCAGAGAGCTGAGGCAGGCTGGGTGGCCTCTGCATCCCCCAGAATATGGACCTGAGTCCGTGTGCCCTCTGAATGATGCTGCGGATAACCCCTCCTACATGCACACCCCCACCTGCTCTTCCCAGATCCCACTCCATTCCCCCTCTCTCCAGGGACTGCATCACCCCAAGTCCTCCCATGAGCCCAAGGATGTGGCACTCGATCCATTGGCATCTCCATTTTACAGGTGAACAAACTAAGGCTTGAGGGGGTGGTGAGTCTTGTGTGCAGGGCCTTTGTTCCCCTGCAACCCCACCACAAGGGACAGGAGGTGAATCCACCATACCGTACAGCGGCCCAGAACAGGGCTCTGGACCTGGAGGGCCTGGGTTCAAATCATGCCTCTGTGCTTAGCTGCTTTGGAACCTTTTGCTGGAAGTTCCCTCTGTCAGAGCCTCAGTCTCCTCTCTGCAATAGGTGCCAGGATGAAGGACTTGAACACATCCATGGTGCACGCCTCAGTGTGAGTCCTGGGCTGCCTGCTAGGGAACCAAGGACTATTCGGAAACCCTACAAGGCAAAGGGGTATCTGGGAGGGTGGCCCAGGACCATATTTGGGAGCATAAATGGGGTGGGGATGGTGTGGGTCTAGCAGTCCCTGGAGTAATACTGGGAGCGACTGGCTGGAGGGACCAGGGATTCGAGCAAGAAGGGAGTCTGGGAATTCCAGTTAGAGGGCAGGGCAGGGGCCAAGGCTCATTTGTGAGGAAAACCTCAGGTAGTTCTGTGAACCTGCAGAGGCCTCAGGCCCAGTGACAGAGCCTCACATGTGGCCAGGAGGGGTGCCCCGCAGAGGATCATCATGTGTGGGAAGGAGCTGGCCACCCCGCTCCCCTCCACCCTCTGCACCCTCCTTGTGCATCTCCCGTGTGGGACCTGACTCACAGCTTCTAAGCCAGGCTTGTGATGCCTTTAAAAACAAGGCTATTTGGAAATTTCCATTGGGGTGTACAGTGGAGCCCTGCCCCCAGGCACTCTGTTTCCTTCACACCTAGAGCCTTCCAGGCCTCTGGCCCCTCTCAAGATTTAGGAAGGCAGAGGCCACAGAGGACCCCCATGCCCCAGCAAGACCATGCATTCCCTAATTCCGAGGGTCTGTTGGTTTCACTGTAACTCATTTTTTCCCCAGCCAGTTACTTGGGATGCTCTGGGAATGAGTCCTTTGATTCTGGGCCAGACCCACCTGGGTTCAAGTGTTCCCTGTGAAATGGGGCAATGGTAGAGCGTCACAGGGTCACTAGGGTTGCTATAGATGCAGTGGCAGAAGGTGGGACACACAGACCACAGTCCCAGGGCTCTGTTGGGCTGCCTGGCTGTGCAGGGATCCTTAATCTCTCGGAGCACGAGCATGGAATGGGGCTTGCTTTGCTTAAAGGCTTTGGTAAGGCGGCTCAGGGTATGGAGCCCTCATCCAATGCTTTAGTGTGCTTCTCGAAGTCTTCTGATTACCCACCAGTGAGCATCCTAGCTCATGTTTAAAAACAGCATATACTTGTCCTGGGGAACTCTAAGTTTCAAAAGAGATAGGGACAGAAGACCACTGAGTGTGCTTCAAGACTCATTTCAGTGTTTCTTCCTCTTCATGCCTGTGAATGATGCATATTCCATTTCCTTTGCTTATACTTTATTTAAAATTCAATATTACTCTTGTGATTTAAGCATTTCTTCTGTGCTCCAATAAGCATTTTTTAATGGCTGTGTATGAGTCTCTCTGTTTAATCTCCCCTGTGATCAGATATCTACATGATGTCCATTTCACTATTGCAAATAACGCTGGTGAACATCTTTTTTACACTAGTCTTTGCCTGAATGTGGGGGTAACTGTCTAAGGATAGCTCCTTTCTATGAACAGACCGAAGAGATCCTGCATGTCACACTTTTTTCTTTCCTTTCCTTCTCTTCTGGAGCCACACCTCCTCTTGTGGATGAAATTGTTGCTACTAGAACATCTGCCTCCCTGCATTCATTGAGTTTAACCTAGTGCAGGTAGGAAACCAGTAAGTGCACCTGCTAAACCTGGGAGGAAAATGTCAGTTGATGGCTCTGGTGTGAGGGTCTGAGGGCCACTTCTTGCAGCCAAGTGCAGAGGCTTGTGATAGCTTTTATGCTGGTTCTGATACTCTTCCATCTCTGTGTGTCTGACTGTCTTCTCTGGGCTGAAGTTGTGGGAAGCCTGACCTCCAGCTCTCCCACACTACCCCTGCCTGTTTTTATTTTTTTATTTGTTAGTTTTAGATTATTACTCAGTTTCCAGAAGCAACAAGAGAACCCCAAATTCCAGGCATTGTTTCCAAAAAGTAAGCACTCCCGTGTCCGTGGTGAAGGAGGTAACCCTCCAAGGACTAAAGGCAGAAAGAATGAGGTTTCTGGTGGATTTCAGAAAACATTTGGGCTGAGGGGAAGCTCTTTGGAAATAAATGGAGGCTGTGCAATCTGCCTCTGCCCCAGGGGATGGTCTGGCTCTGGTGGCTCAAACAGAGGCTGGAGACAAGGAGGATGGGAGGGAGGGTGGCAACTGGTCATGGACTTCCAGACCGTGGAAAACATGCTGTAAGCCCTGGACCAGGGAGCCTCACCACCCAGCACCTGTCTCCTTACCTGCAAAATTCAAGTCACTGTGCGAGCTTGGCAGGTTGTGGGGCTCAGCTGTGGTAATGGGGTGAAACAGCCAGGATGGCACAGGGCACCTGGGATGGCTCCAGTACAGGAGCAGCTATGAACAACATTCATTCATCCATTCAACAGATATTTATGGAGCTCCCATTCGGAGGCTGGGTGGGGAAGCCAGGGACAAAATGTGTATTTGGGAGACTAGATCCCCATATCTCGTAAGAAGAGATGCAAAAGGGTTTTTCAGAGCAAAGAGGCCTCTGGCCTTATCCTGTACCCACCTCCTATCCCCCTGCCCTTTGGACCTCAGTTCACCCCGCCCCCCACCCAGGGATGGGCTGGAGGATCTGTAAGAATCCTGACGCTGTGCTTATGACCCTCCTGAGGTCTGCATCTGGTCATTGAATCATTTTCCTTGCAAGGAGATGGGGCTGGATTGGTGAGGTGACATGCCTATCTGCCCCTCAAGACTGGGGATCTGCAAGGGCAGGGATTGTGGGCCATCAGTCACTCTGGTGTGTCCAGGGCCCAGCATGGGGCTGACACAGGAGTGGTTTCACAGGTATCAGGCACCTGCTACTACTTAGTAAGGCCTGGGAAGCTCAGAGGTCAGGCATGAAGTCCCTCTGTGGGCTCTCAGAAGAGGCCTACATCTCCCCTCATGTTGGCAGGCTGGCCAACACACTTTCTCTACACCATATTACTGGGGAGGTACCAAGAACTCCCCAAACAGGCCCAAAATGGACAAAACCAGACAATTCTTTACAGCTAGCCATCACTGCCACTTACTCGGTCTCCAATCCTCACACAACCTGGGAGGTGGAGGTACTATGTGCCTGGTAGACGGGTAAAGGCTTCTGCACACCATCAAGGACGGGTCAGCCAGTCCTGGGCCTGGAACTGAGCCAAGGGAGCTGACGGCACATGCTTGTCTTCCTCTAGCAACAGCTTTGGAGCCCTCAAAGGAAAAACTGGGGTGAGAATCATTCTGGGGGTCTCTGGGTTCAGTCTGCATGGGGGAGGCTGGATGGCTTTTTCAAGGCAGTCAGCAGTGAGCAGCAGAGCTGGGATTGGCATGGGCCACCCTAACATTGTTGTCTCATTATTACGGAGGGGTGCTGGGAGGCACTGAGGTTCTCACAGATGAGGGGAGTGCAAGCGCCCACATAGCTTATCTCACTCCTTGGATTTTTAATTCTTGGGCTCACTGAGGGTGTAAGTGACTGATGGGCCCTGGGGAAGGGCTCTGGGCTGGGGCAGGGAGCTGCGGGTGGGTGGCAGGACAGGGGAGAGGGTGAGGAAAAGGCAGACAGAGGGTGTCACATGTAAATCTGTGGGCCATAATGTTTTTACCTTTTGTTTTGTTTTGCTTCTGGATTCAGAACAATGGTCGCTAGTCATTGTGGTGTTTTAAAACCCTAAGACTCAGAATGAGGGCTGGAGAGGTCTTGGGAGAGTTGCTAGGAACACCATAAAGGTGGTTTATTAATTCTATTCATTACATAGCTAATTAAGTCACTCCTGAGGCTGACTTACGTACTCTTCTGTAGGTGTTGTCTTAAAATAAGCAGAGGAAGGTATATTGGGGTTTGAAGGAAACTCAGCATTTTTCCTTAAAACCACCCAGAAACGTAAGCATTTGTAAAATGCTTATGTATTATGTATTATGCA
>NW_019154784.1:0-6237 GCF_002288905.1 Enhydra lutris kenyoni | reverse complement strand
TTTTTTTTTTTTTTTTTTTTTTTTTTTTTTTTTTTTTTTTTTTTGACAGCACAAGTAGAGGGAGAGGATGAAGGAGAAGCAGGATCCGCACTGAGCAGGGAGCCAGGTGCAGGGTTGGATCCCAGGACCCTGGACAGATGCTGTACTGAGGGACCCACCCAGGCACCCTGTGAGAGTTTTTAGACCTAGGATGCAGGTAGGAGAAGCAAGCCAGGGGTTCCTTGGCCCAACACTAATGACCATGGCTCAGACAAATCCATCTTCCACTGCAGGCTTCCAGATACTCTGTGAAGGAGACATTCCCCTTCCTGTCCTGAATGCTCTGCCAGTTCAAGGCAGATCCATGTTTCTGACCATTCCTCTTTGGTCATTCTGCCAGGGACAGCCAAGAGGGCTCCAAGCCTTGTGTGGAACCGAGGCCTGGGGGTCCCAGCCCTGAACTCTTTCCTCTGTCCTTGATGACCCCAGAATAGAACAATTCAGCGACTGTCAATCCATGCCAGGCCAGGGAACAAACACAGCAGTACACAAGATCCACTCGCTTTGGCCCCAGGAGCCTGGATTCCCCAAGGAGGGCTTCGCCTGGTCTCTGAAGGGGGTTCCAGGGGTTCCAAGATGGCCACGAGTGGAGCCCACTAGGTACAGAGGCCCCTGGCGGGTGTTTACAGGGTCTGGGCGGACTGGAAGATCCCCTCAGGCCTTCCCTAGCGGCTCCACTGTGCCATGGGGAGAGAAAAGGGCCGGCCACACCGCACCGGGGTGCGGCCGGAGGGCGAGCCACCCAGGAGCGGGAGCGGGGCGAGCGTGGAGCTCAAGCAGCGGTGGCGAGGCGGGGGACTGGGCGGGGGACTCTGGTCCGGGAGTCAGCCTGGCAGAAGAGCGGCGGGAGCCGGCAGGGGGTGCCCAGCCAGCCCCCTCGGGGGACAGGACGAAACAGGAGGCAGGGCGAGGGCGCGCGAGCCTGCGAGGGCGCGCGCGGCTGTTTGCGCCGCCCCCCATCCCGCAGCGCGCGCGCACCTGCCTGCCCCGCCCACCGCCTTCCGCGGGCCCAGCGAACTCGCCGCGCAAGTAGCGCCTCCCCGGGAGGCGGGGGTTCTGGGCTGCCCGCGGAGGGCGCGGGGGATTGCATGGGAGCCCCGCTGACTCAGTTACTGAGGGGCTCAGGCGGGGGTAGGGGCGCTAGGGAGGGAGGGAGGCTGGGGAGCTCCTGCCCTCTGCCACCTGCTGCTGTGTCCGCGGGAGCGGGAGGGGGGTCCTGGCGGACAGGTTCCTGGAGGCCTGGGTGCTCCTATGCCCCACAGCCCTTGCCCCACAGCCCTCTCTCCACTTCTCGGTACCCGGGGAACGCGTGGGGCCCTACTGACATCGAGGGGCCCAGCACCACTGGGCTCGTCTGCCCCCCCGGAGAGACGCCTGTGCTGACAGGCTTCTTTTCCAGGACTTGATGGAAAATTTTGTCCCTCAGACTCACCGTGCTCCCCAGCCCTAGGGGAGCCGGATCTGCCCGCGCAGCCTAGTCCCCACTGGGCCCCCTCCACCTCCAGTGACTTTTACCCAGGAGCCCCAGGATACCATTCCTTTCTGGCCCATGGACTCCTTCCCCCCACCCCTCCACTTTGGGCCTGCGACCACCCTGGGATCACTTCCATCTCCGGCCCCCTACCCCACAGGGCCTTGTCCCCTCCAGGCCTGACCCCTGGCACCTCTCACCTCTGGAGTCACTGAAACCCTTCCACTTGGGGGCCACTGGCATTTGCGGTCCCAGACTCCCGGGACTCCCCTCCACCTTGAAGCTCCCTACCTAGGAACTGCTGTGCCTAGAGCGCAGAAACCCCACATTCTCAAGCCAGCTGTCTTCGGGCCAGGGACTCAGCTATCCTCAGGGACCCTCCTTTCCTGGGCCACATACCCCTCTCTGTGCAGGAGAGACCAGAGAGAGCAGGCTTGGGGATCCTTCCCTCCAGCTGGATGGAGGGGCAGAAGCTGGTGTGTGTGTGGGTGGGTGCTCACAGGCGGCCTCCCTGGGTAAGGAGCTGCCAGGAGGAAACTTCAGGGTGAGGCCATGATGTGGAAGCCTCAGGAAGCAGAAGGACTAGCTGCATAGACTCCAGGCTCCTGACTTGGGCAGTGGGCATTTAGTGGCCAGAGCCCTACAGGGCCAACCCCGTCCAAACCCACCTTCACCCCCCACCCCACCCTGGCCGACTTTTTTGTCTTTAATTTGCACAGCACCCTTTTCTCCAGTATGGAATTGAAAGCTTTGCTTTGGAAAGTTCTGTGTCCAGGAGGCTTCTGGGCGTCCACTTACTTTATTTCCTGAGGCTAGTTGAGGAGGGTGGCATCTTTGGGACCTTAACAGCAGGTCTCCTGGTCCTTCCTGACTTCCTTTTTTTTTTTTTTTTTTTTTTTTTTAAGATTTATTTATTTGAGAGACAGAGACATAAAGAGCGCGCCACAGAACACATGCAGGCACAGGTGAATGGGCCAGGCAGAGGGACCGAGAATCTCAAGCAGACTCCTCACTGAGTGTGGAGTCAGGTGGGGCTTGATCCCAGGACCCTGAGATCATGACCTGTGCCAAAACGAAGAGTCAGATGCTCAAACAGCTGAAACCACCACCCCCCGCCCCCCTTTTAGAGATGGGTTACATCTACGCACTGTTAGGTGCTTTGCCTGAACCAGGCTAGTCTTACAGCAGTCTTAGGACACCGTCTCTTGCCCAGTGTATCTGGTCAGTAGCAACCCATGCCTCAAGTGTGGGAATGACTTCTTCCTGACTCCTTCTTAACTCCCTGTCCAGCCTGCGTTGCCCACCCCCCTCCAGGCTGTCCTAGTTGTATATATTGGATCCCTGCAGATTGTGGGCACCATCGGATCCTCACCTGTCGTGGCCGGCGTGACAAATCAACCAGGAACGTGAGGGTAAGAGGATGAAGAAAAGAACTCGAGAAGCAAAGAGATGGGGGCAGGAGGAGCACTGAGGAGGATGTCCAACAGTGCTAAGTTTATTCAAAGCATTAAGGCCATATACATAGTGATATTACATCTGTGTCTAGTTAAACAACCATGAGTTCCTCGTGATGCCAAATGGCTGATGTCAGTACAAATACAGCAAACCTGAAAGTAATTTATGGGCTGTACTAGGGCAGCAAGGACCAGCAACGAACTTTTGACCCCAACCGAGTTATTCTCATTTGTTTAGCAAGCATTGTTTAGCAAGCATGTGGAAAGTCACGTAGGCGAGCGCACAACACGTAGCACAGACCCTTTCTCAGTACTACTCAACTTTTCCCGTCCTAAACCTTTTGTTAGGTTATTCGGACTTTAAGGGAGGCACAAGTCAAGGCCTGGTTTGGTCCTCGTCTCAAGCCTTATTGCAGCCTCCCACACTCACCCAAATGAGAACATGGCTCAGGGTTATGGAGTGAGTATACCCTTTAGGAAACATTAAAGGATGTAGCATAACTGGTCCAGGGTCACCCAGCCTGTGAGAGGCACGGGTGAGATTCAGACTGTACTGGGTCCTGCAGCCATTTTCAGCTCACCTTATTGTCCAACCTGGTCCCAGCAGGTTCCTGCTCAGGACTTTGCTTTGTGCTGAGCTGGGCTTGCTTCCTGCCTGTGAAGCCATTTTCACAGCGTGTCCCCAGCCCACCCTCTCACATTCAGCATCAGTGCTGCCTTGGCTGGCCTATGTTGATCGTGCTATTCCTCTCCATCCCTCTGTCACCCCTCCGGCCCGCTGTCCTACTGCCCTCTGTCCAGTGGGCCAAGTTCTGAGTTTCATGCCTGCACTTCCTCTCAACTGTGCTCTGTTGAAATCCTCTCTAACAGGGAGGACCTGCTTATCAGAGCAGCTTGATTTGGAATCTGTCTCCCCTGGGGTCAGAGCTTCTGACCATCATGTCCCCAGCCTCAGCACGGGATGCCTGCCCAACCTATTGTGGGTGCTCGTGGAGCTCTGGGATCTTGGAGAAGATTTGCCATGAAAATAGGCATTTATACATAATACGGAAGGGAAGATTTGAGGAAAATGAGTGGGTGTCATCTGGTAATGTTTGTGTTAGGATGGTTCTGAAATTTCTGGGCCCTGAGTTATCAAGAATCCTGGATTGCCCAGCCGGAAGGACCTCAGGTAGATCAGCTGGGCTCCTCACCTCATTTGACAGATGGGAAGTTGAGGCCCAGAGCTTAGTGCCACGGAGCGGGTAGGGGGAGAGATGTTAGTGACAGGAAAAAACCATAGGGTGGGCACAAAGTGGCTGAGCCTGGGCTTTGTTTATGCAAATGAGTTGCTAAAACAGTGGGCCTGAGGCTGCTGGCCCTATCTAGTGCCCAGCAAAAAGTAACACCAGCCCATACTTTATGAGGCTTAACTCATGCCAGGAATGATTCTCAATGTTTTATTTGTGGGCACCTGGGTGGCTCAGTTGTTCAGCTGAGGTTATGCTCCCAGGGTGCTGGGATCTAATCCTTACCAGGCTTCCTGCTCAGTGGGAAGCCTGCTTCTCCCTTTCACACTCCCCCTGTGTGTGTTCCCTCTCTCCCTGTCTCTCTCTCTCTGTCAAATAAATAATAAAATCTTAAAACAACAACAACAACACCACCAAAATGCTTTATTTGCCTAAGGAGATAGGGTCTGTTATGGCTACCATTTTAATGCATGGAAATATGGGCACAGGGGAGTTAAAGGAGTCCAAGGTCACACAGCTTGTAAGTGGAGGAGCCAAGATTTGAACCCTGGGCAGCATGCCTCCAGAACCTGCATTATTTTTCCCCCTTGTGTATGTCATTTTTAAAAACCTTTCCCTGAATTCTAACATAAAGAGACATGTAAACATTGTTAAGCATGTAGTTTATCGATCATCACAAAGCTTAGGTTCTGAAGCATTGCAGCAAGCTGGGGTGGGCTTTGATGTCAGACCGGTTGGAATCCAGTTTCTGGTGCTGCATGACCTTAGGTGACTTACTCAGCCTCAGTTTCTGCACTGAGTTTGGCAGCCTTGTGATGAGTAGAGCGTGTGACAGTGCCTAGCGGGTTTGGTGCCTGGCAAATGTTTAATAAATGGTTTTCTCTTCTTAATAATGAAGATTCTAAGTTGTGCTGGTTTTCTTAAGTGGTCCGAATACCTTCCTCATCGGTCAGTTGCCTGTCAGTCACCTTGTAGGTACTTGTGATGAGTCACTTTGGTAAGTCACTATATATAGCTGAAACATTTGAAGGTAGTGGGGGGGATACCCCCCACTGCCCCTGCATTGAAAGTCTGTAATTTAAAATGTCCCACCTGTGCCTTTTTTTTTTTTTTTTTTTTAAACATAACCACTTTGGGACAGTGAAAGTTCTATGTCTTCTCCTTAGGGTTGTGACGGAGCCTTTGGGGACCCACAACAGCTTACTTCCAGTTTCTGTCTGGCATGCTGATGGGCCGAAACTTATTTTAACAACATTCCATCACATTCCAGGCACCTGGAAGGAGGAATATGTTGAACTTCTAGGAAATTATTTTTTGGAACTGTTTTTATCCTGAGGAATAACCCATTTAAAATCGAATGACTTTTGTGGTTGACTTTTCCACTCTACATAATGCAAACTGACCCGTTGTTTTCAGCTGCTTCTGCAGCAGTGGGAAGTGCAAGCCTGTGAGAGTCCTCCCCAGGTTAGCGCCAGCACAGAGCTGCATCATTCTACACACCCCTCATGCCTTGTCTCCTTTTCTGTGAGGTGGTAAAGATGGTGCAGGGAGCTCTGGGGGTTGTTGTGAAGGTTACAGAGATGGGGGGTGTGAACTTTGAACAGTGTGCCGGACATACAATGCAGACCTGGTGAGCAGAGGCAGCTGCTCACGTTAATTGTTGATGCCGAGGCACTGGAGTTCCACAACAGCCTATGCATTTCTTTCCTGGGTCCTTTTTGTCTCAGCCACCACCTTAGAGAAAGTGACTCAGCAAGGTTGGTGCTTGTGGAGCCCTCTACAAAGCCAGCTAATTCACGTGGGTGATGCCCTGGAGATAAGGAGGTTTTCCTGGGTGGTAAGACCCCATTTCAGAGGCTTAACTAGCCGGTTTCTCCTAACTGGTCCTGTCCTCCAGGGTCAAGATGAAGGCCTGCCAGGAGACTGGTGGTCTCACCAGAGTTTTCCGCTGGAAGCATGAAGGACCCCATGGGGCCTCGTGCAGAATGACATGGGTGTTGGAGGGAGAACAGGTGGGACATCGCCTGTACCATCATGGGCAGGT
>NW_019154783.1:10372-11414 GCF_002288905.1 Enhydra lutris kenyoni | reverse complement strand
ACAGAGAGGCAGGCAGAGAGAGAGAGAGGAGGAAGCAGGCTCCCCGCTGAGCAGAGAGCCCGATGCAGGACTCAATCCCAGGACCCCAGGATCATGACCTGAGCCAAACGCAGAGGCTTAACCCACTGAGCCACCCAGGTGCCCCTAGTATTGCATTTAAATGAACACCATACCATACCTCATTAACTCTTCACCTTCAAACTCAAAACTTGTCTCCTCCCCTCCTCTCCGCACCTGAAATTTTGAGGCCCTAAGAGATGTGGACGTGCTTCCCCTCTCCTTCCCCAAGTGAGAACACAGCACTCTATAATGACATGGTGTCGACAGAGCACTCCCAGCCAAATGTTTACATCCGCCTGGAACAGCCAACCCCAGCCACTTATCCCCCAGCGCCATTATCATACCATCTTACCTGAGTAGGGCCCTTTCAAGATGGCTCCTGTCCACTTGTCCACTTGGCCATGGGGAACTTGTCAGGGACAGTGACGGCTCCCTTGGCACTTCCTCATACCTGTAGGTGAGGACCTCCCAGGGGCAGAGGGTTGGGCCCAGAGTATCTACACATCAGTCAGCTTCCAATCAAGGAGTGAGAGGCTGGTCTCCCCCCTGCTGGCAAGCACCCCTACAGGTGGTGATCCGGAGGCCCCCTCACCTGGCTTGGGTGGGCAGAAAGGCTCCCCTTCCTCCTAATGGCTGGGGAAGGGGAATAGCCACAGTGTTCACTTCTTTCAGTTCCTTCAAAGAAATCTCTTCTTACATAAGCTGAAGGTGGG
This sequence comes from Enhydra lutris kenyoni, assembly GCF_002288905.1. Taxonomy (NCBI): domain Eukaryota; kingdom Metazoa; phylum Chordata; class Mammalia; order Carnivora; family Mustelidae; genus Enhydra; species Enhydra lutris. The sequence goes on along the minus strand of NW_019154783.1, from coordinate 10,641 downwards.
GTTAGAGTAATTAATGGTCACACCACAACTTTTGGCCCCTTCAGAGCTAGTCCTTTGGGATTTACCTGGCCCCTTACTGGGGAATGGATGCATACCATTGTCCTCCACTCGGGGCCCCAGTCACAGCTCTTGAGACACTAGGAGAATGTCCATCTCCTATCCTGTTATATTCTTGGCCATAGAGTAATTGAAGAGTTTCCTTATTGTGGAACTTGAGGTTGATTCAACTGTTTTGCTATCTGAAATATTGCTGTGGTAAACGTCCATCC
>NW_019154783.1:2219-10116 GCF_002288905.1 Enhydra lutris kenyoni | reverse complement strand
CAGAGGAGATGGCGGGCAGGGGGCCCACCCCAATTTTTAAGCCATGGAATGCCAAGTGTGCTTGTTGATAGTGTTACGCCAAGTACCCTCCAAGGACCAAGACTGAAGTTCTCAACCCTTTGCAAGCTGGAGAACTGTATTAGTTAATGATGGACGCCCAAGAATTGTGGGTAATCTTGGATCTTGTTTATTCACCAAAGAAGCAGAAGTCTTTTATTTCCAAGGACACATGTTTTGTATCCTTGTGGGACTTTCCCCCATGGCTTTGACCCCTCAACTACCATCCATGCTTACTCTTCTTCTTCTTCTTTTTTTTTAAGATTTTATTTATTTATTTGAGTGAGAGAGAAGAGAGCAAGCAGGGAGTAGGAGCAGAGCAAGAAGGAGAAAGATTCTCAAGCAGACTTTGTGCTGAACACAGAGCCCCAAGCAGGACTCGATCCCACGACCCTGAGATCGTGACCTGAGCCAAAAGCAAGAGTCAGCCACTGAACCAGCTGCACCACCCATGCCTCTCCATGCCTTCATTTTTGATCTCTGGGTCCTTACCTTCCTCCTAGCCCCCAGAGATCCTGACAATTTAGAATGTGGGTTTGGGCCCAGGTGTGCAGATGGACACCTTGGCAGGGTTTGAGCCCAAGGCGCCCCCAGAAATCATGTCGTTCATGGTTTCTTTTGTTTTACAGCAGAGAGAAACAGCTGGCTTGAATGATGGACTAGGGGCTTTTTGCAGACTTGTTTACCGTCCAGTCACATGCCACACCTTGTGGGACTGTGGGCAAGATTGGGAGGAGGTGATATTTGCTCTAAATAGGTGTCCAATATATGAGCTGTTTCTCCCATAGGCAGCATTCATGGATCCAGGAACAAATGGGTGGAATGGTGAGCGTCCTTACTCACTGATATTCCGGATGACCTACTGCAAAATTTTCAGTCCTTGTACCATGACCGTACACTTTGCTTCCCTAGAGGTCTTAGTTCTAAAGGAGAATTGCTTCCACACAGAAACACCACAATGATTCTGTTCAATGGAAAGCTGAGATTTCACCTTGTCACTTTGAGCTTGTCTTGTCTCCATGGATGACTCTTTGTCCTTCCAGCCTGATCTTTCATCTCTAACAAGTACCCTAAGCCAGAAAACATGACAGTGCCATCCCGCCTCCTGCACAGGCACCCCTGATCCACATGATACAGAGGCTGCCTGGAGGGCTGTGTTGGGAGATAGACCTGGGAATCTCAGATCTGGGGCCTTGGACCAGACCTATGTGCTTTGTCCACAGTCCTCCAGGGGCTGATGGAGAGTATGACACAGATAGGAAAGGGGTTTTTGTCTCACAACCCTGTCTCTCTCACTGTGAGCGTTAGTACCACTGTCCCACACCTGATAGTAGTAGTTGCCTCGTCCTTGGCCCTGGTCCTGCTGGTGTTTAGGGTGGCCCTTTCTTCCAGGTTGGACTCCTAGAATCAGGAAATCCCTGTGGGACCCTTGTTATTGTTACGTATGGCCAGCCAGGGACCTGTCCTGACTGCTGCAAGTACCACTGAACACTGAAGATTTCTGTACTGTCTCCCTGACAGGTGATCATGACCATCTGTCCCAGGGTCAGTGAGGACAGGGTAGCTGAGTCAGCTCCAGGGAGGCCTTTCAGGAGCCTGACTATGGGGCTGAACTGGGCTCTTGTAGAGCTACAGACAACACCTGATTCAGGGAAAGTGGTCCTGTGACCTCAGTGTCTACCCCTCCTACTTCACGTCTCCTCTGCATCCCCCAGCTGAACTCTGGTCCCATACTCAACATGTCATGAGAATGGGAAACTCTCATTATGACACTTGTTTATCATGGTACGTTTGGGAATTTACTGCTGTAGAATCACCTGCTCTTGGAGATTCACCATGACTTCTAGTTTATTTCCATGTGGGCTGACTATCTCTATGACTCACCCCATCCCACAGCAGTCCAGCAATGTACACCTCAACACTTTGATTCCTTTCATTTTTTTCTTCCATGTCTCATGTAAGTTTGTAAAAAGTGCCAGAAACCACCCCTGACTGAGGGACTCACTTCATGTTTTGTGCCTCTTTGAGGGTCCCCATGGTTACATCTTTGCACAGGGAATGAGTTCTGGGGACCAGATAGTCTGTGGTCCCTCCTGAGAACAGGACCCTGTCTCTGAAGCAAGGACAGCACAGGGACCAAAGACATGGCCCGAGGCCATGGGAATCACTTCACTCTGTAGACAGTCTCACAGGAGGCTGCAGACCCACCTTCCAGGAACCAGGGGCTCTGAGTGCCCCACCTCCTGTCCCCCGAGTCACTCCTGAGCAAGGCACCTGCAGCCCCAGATCTGCATCTGCAAGGAGTGGGACAGGAGAGGCAAAGGGGGAGGAGTCAGGGTGCCTGTAGACGTGCCCAGCAGAGAAGAGTCAGCTATCTGGGACCTCAGGTGGAGAGACAGGGACTGGAATTTCTCAGATGAGCTACTCAGTGCGTCAGGACTCCTTTTAATGTTCTGGGTAACTGTGTGTGAATCTGACCCTCAGAAATTAGTCCCTTGGAGCCTGAGGAGTTAGGATAGATCAGTCTGACAGGCTCTGAGGACAGAACCCTGGACCCCTGCTGACCCCCAGGCCTGGTCTCCCTGTGAGGCTCCCCTTGGTCAGCCCTAGCCTCTGTCCTGCTGCTCCTGATGCAGTCTGCTGCCCCCTGCTGGTGGAGACTGGCTCAGACCAGGAGCTTCTGTCCTGCAGGTCACTCCACAGCACCTGTCACCTGAGAAAGGGTGTGGACAAGGGTTTCCAGCCTCCCACAGTAAGTTGCCCCCACTGCCTTGCCCAGACCAGCACAGAAGTTCACACAGAGTGCAGGAGACTGCACAGGTGGGATTCCTTCCTCTTGTCCAGGGGTTGATATGGCCTAGCCTGTGCCACTGGCTGTTGCAATAGTGTGGGTGCAGGCTAAAGTGTAGTGTGCTGAAAGGGTCACAGTTCAGGAAACCTTTGTGAGATCCTGTTGGCACTCCTTTCTCTCCATTTAGGAATCAAGTCCAATGCTGCCTGCATCCCAGTGAGTGTCGCCGGGTCACAGAGCAACAGGGGATCCTTCTAGCACTAACCTTCACATGTGCACCTAAATCTTTATTAGCATATTCCTGTCATCTCTGACACTGTTGTTTCTACTACAACCCAGTGCACTAGCAGTCTGAGGGAGGATGATTTGTACACGAGCCTCTTGGGTNCTTGGGTGATGTGGATGAAACAGGGAAGTTGGGAATCAGACCTGCATGTGCAATTTCACATCATACATGTAACACTTTTGCTGAGCCCCTTCCCTTGGATTTCTGTAAAGGATGGACAAGAGACTCCCTGCCCAGTGTCCATTCATGAGACCCCACAACCTCTGTTTCATTCCTAAGACTCTGTCAATATTTGTACATCATCGAATTTGGAAACAAACTGTTTTTAACATCAGCATAATTGTCCTCATTTCATATCACATAAAGTTGAGGTCCAGGGAAAAAAGGTTCCCCGGAGAGCAGAGAAAAGTGGGGCTAGTCCAGGATGGAGCCCAGGTGTGCTAGATTCAGATCCCAGGCACCTAGGGGCAGAGCTTGTGCAGAACTGGAGGGAGGGAGGGTAAGGCCAGGTTGGGCAGCAGGGCTCCTGTCACTGAACTCACTGCCATCCCCATCCTGCCTGGTGTATGAAGGAGTCCCCTCAGCCTGCATGTGGGGTGGATCAACGGTGTCCCATCCCAGGTTATAGCTGGAGAATCTGTGAGGACAGTAGAGAATGTTTGGCTATACAGGGACCTGACGTGTGTCCTCCTGGATCCGCTCTGTATTATTGCTTACTCCTCTCTGTCCTCTAAGTTGACAGAATGACAGGAGTCTTCTGGCCATACAGCTGGGGTCAGTGAGTCCTGCAGTGGACACAAGGCCTCTAGTTTCAGGAGAATCAGGTGCTCCTTCTCTGGGTTCCAACCCTGCAGCACTCTCCAGGCTGACTTCAGGTTCAAGGTCATGCTCAGGTTCCTCTGAGGTTTGACCCAATGGGCAGCCCCTGGTCAGCACCTGAGAGCGAGTTAGGTGGGAAACAGGAGAGGGTCCAGCCCATGGTGGGTTTGCAGCCCTCACCCTGTATCTTATAGTTCCCCCCAATGACACGACATCACTCAGGTGCAGGATAAGGACATCATAACATGGTCTCTTCTCTGTCATTATTTTTGCTCTCATCATCATACGTTTTACATGTTCCTCCATTATAAATTAAACATGTTGCTATTGTTTTTGCTTTTAGCACTGGATGGTATTTCCACACATTGACCACTAAAATTTGTTTTAGGTTTTTCCATGTAGATATGATTTCTGAAGCTTATTATACTTTATGCAGACTCACATTTCCATATGTCACTCTTTCCTTCTGACTGAGGGGCGTCCTTCACTCTCACTTGTGCTGAGGGTCTGTGGGTGATCAGTTCTGGGAGGTTTGCTGTCTGAGAAAGGTTGATTTTCTCTTCACTTTTCAATGACATTTTTCATCAGTAAAGACCAATGCCGACAGATTTTTCCTATAAGTATGTTGAAGACATTGCTCCCTGTTTTCCAGTTTAGATGGTTCATGATGAGAAATGTGCCCCCAGCACGATGCTGGGAACTCTGTAGTGTACAGGACTCTCCTCTCTGCCTGTGAGAGTGTCGGATACATAGGTTCCTGGGTTTCTCCAAATTTACAGCCTTTTTTAGATTATATCTTCACAGACTTTTTATTTCACCCCCAGTCCTTCATCTTCCCTCCCTTAAGTCCCTACACTTGCACACTGTCTCGGTGGTGTGAAGGTATCCTCCGGGCACTGAGCCTTCATTAATTTTATTAGGTATTTCACTGTGTGTTTCATTTTGAATACTTTCCATCGCTATGGCATCAGATTCCCTGACAGCATTATATTTCCTGTCAGTCTATCCCCAGTATTTTTAAATTTCAGACATATTCATTTAGGAAAGTTTTAAAAGAAAAGTTCTTTAAAAAGGTGTTCCATTTCTGCTTCTCACATGTGCAGTCCTTCCTCCACACACAGTCCCAGAGGAAATGGAGTTCTAACAACTGCTTACAAATGCCCTGGTGATCTGCCCTGTGCAGCCTGCCTGGAGGACTGGGAAGAAGGGGACAAACTGGGGACCTCACACCTGGGGACCTGGGCCTGACCTGCTCATTGCTCTGCTCTCCTCCTGGAGCTGGAGGAGAGTGTGACAGAGATGGGCAAGGGGTTTGTTTCTCACTTCCCCATCTGCCTATGTCACTATGAGCATTACCACTATCCCACACTTGACAGTAATAGTCAGCCTCGTCCTTGGCCTGTGCCCTGCTGATGGTGAGGGTGGCCGTGTTCCCTGACTTGGAGCCAGAGAATCGCTCTGGGATCCCAGAGGGCCGCTCACTATCTGCATAAATGACTGTCAAAGGGGCTTCTCCTGGCTTCTGCTGGTACCAGTGTACATAATCATATTCCAGTTCCTCTCCAGNCTTCTGCTGGTACCAGTGTACATAATCATATTCCAGTTCCTCTCCAGTGCAGGTGATTGTATCCATCTGTCCCAGGGCCACTGACACAAAGCGTGGCTGAATCAGCTCACTGGAGACCACGGAGCCTGAAAGGACAGAAGAGGAGAGGTTGCAATGAGGTCCAGGGGCTCATTCCAGGATCCTAATACTGAGGTTGTGCTGTGCCTATGCTCAGGGTTTTGGGCAGGCTCAGCTCAGGTCCTGTGGGGCTGAGAGTGTGAGCAGGACTGAGGACAGCACCTGTGCAGAGTGAGGACAAGGAGTGAGAGAGAAGTCCAGGCCATGGCGGATTTCCTCGGGGCTGCTTCTGAGAATCACAGCTGAATCAGCCTCACCCTGGCCTCTCTTACTTCTTTCCAGGCCTTTTGTTCTGTGCTTGATAGTATTTATGCAAATTTCCTCCTCTCTGGGACTCAAACCATCTGTGAGCTCAGGCCAGGTGAATGAGGAGGGAGAAATAATCCTGCAGCTTCCTCCAACAGCTCTCAGGTCAGAAAATGAAAGTTGGTCTCCAAATTTGGTATCACGATCACATTCCAGAGATTTGAACACAACCACTGACCCTACACATTCTTCTTGGGGTTTGTCCGGGGCTGGCCCAGGGTCTTCCAGATTCCTGGCCATGGGCTGCTGGTCTGGTCCCTCTGAGAAATGCAGACAACACTAGAGTCAGGGAAAGGTGGTCCAGTCACCTCATGACCCCCTTCCCTGGCTTCTCATTCCCTCTCCATACCCCAGAGACTCTGTGGTCCCATCTGTGGCATGACAACAAAATAGGAAACTCTCTCATTTTGAGGTTCATCATCATTTTGTAAGTGGGAGCTTACTAGTCAAACAACCACCTGCTGTTGGAGATTCATCAGGATTTCTGGTCTATTTACACATGGTGCTGTTGTCTCTATGCAACCCCCATCCCACAGCAGACCAGCAATTGACATAATCAACCAGTTGATTTTGTTTACTTTTTTCATCAACGTTTCATGCAAACCTGTTAAGATGGCCTGAATCCCTGTGAAAATATTTCAAGGTTGGTGGTCTTGTGAGGATCCACATGATCACATGCTCCCATATGGTGTGAGCTCAAGGCCCTGAGCAATGGTCCCTGCAACCATGAGAGTCATGTCACTCTGGAGACAGTTTCACAAGGAGGCTCCAATTGCTCCTCCAGGAACCAGGATCCCCACGTGCTCTGCCTCCTGCCCCTGAGATCACCTTGAACAAAGGAGCTGCAGCCCCAGGTCTGAGTTGGGGTGGATGTGGGGAAGGAGAGGTAGAGTGTGAGTCATTGGTTGTCTCTGGATGTGCCCAGCACAGAGGAGTCATTCCCTGGGGACACTGGTGGACAGAGAAAGGACCTGAATTTCCCAGTTCAGATGTTTACTGTGTCAGAACTCCTGTTATTGTCCTGGGTGACACTGTGTCTGACCCTCAGAGCAAGGTCCTTGCAGCCAGAGGAGTTAGGATGGATCATCCTGACAGCCTCTGAGGACTGAACCTTAGACAACCTGCTGAAATCCTGGCCTCGTGTTCCTGAAGACCCCCTGAGCTGCCCCAGCCTCTGTCCTGCAGCTCCTGATGCAGCTCTGCTGCTCCCCTGCTGGTGGAAACGGACTCAGACCAGGGGCTTCCCTCCTGCAGGTCACCCCAGAGCACCTGTCACATGAGAGGGGGTGTGGACCAGGGTTTCCAGCCTCCCACAGGCTGCTGCCCCCCTGGTCTGCCCAGCCCAGCAGAGAAGGTCACATACAAGGTGCAGGAGGCAGGGCAGGTGGGATTATTGTACTTGTTCCAGGGTTGAAATGCCCTGGAGTAGACCACTGTCTTCTTTCAGAAAGGAGAGTGCATGGGTCAATGCAGTGCATTTCAAAAGGGTCAGTGTCCAGACAAACCCGTGTGATGTCCCACAGCCACTGGGTTCCTGTGTATTTGGGAATCACACCGATGCTTCTTGCATCCGTATCCATATAGTTGGGTCATGGGAGTGACAGGCGATGGTTCTGGTGCTAAGTTCAGTTGAGCAGGCAAACCTTAACTTTTATCCTCAATAGTGTAACTTTTACTGCATTCTAAATTACTCCAGCCCTCTTCTCATGAGTTTTGTGTGGGAGGATTTGTACCCTATTCTGTGCTTTTGTGGAAGTGGGCATCTATTAATTATATTTGGACCCAGGTGCACATGATGCAGGTCACAGGGCAGCTGAAAACTTTTCCTTGGATTCCCACAGAGGACGACCAGACACTCCAACTACAAGCTCAACTCACTGAACTCACATTGATTCTCTCTAATTAGTAGGACTCTTAAAATATTTTGTATCATTTAATGTGAAATGAAGTGCTC
>NW_019154783.1:0-1755 GCF_002288905.1 Enhydra lutris kenyoni | reverse complement strand
CTTGAGGGCACAGTAATAGGGTCAGATGAGTCTTGCAGTGGACAAAAGTCCTCTAGGGGCTCATTCTCTGGGTCCCACCACCTCTGGTACCCTCTGGGCAGAGGTCAGGGTCATGCTCAGGGTCCTGTGGGGGCTGAGCCTGTGAGCAGGGCCTGGGCAGCACCTGGGCAGCAAGTGAGGAGGAGGAGCAGAGGAGGGTCCAGGCATTGGTGGGCAGCCCAGACTCTTTCTCTTGAGTCCACTGCTGAGCCTGGCCTCCCTGAGCCTCCCTCATGCCTCTTCTCTGGTTCCTGTGAAAATGGTCCTCATGCTGGCGGAGAGAATCTCCTTGCTTCTGCGAGAGCTGCGCAGGTTTGGCTGTGCTCACCTCTCAGCTCCATAGGGGAGCTCTGGTCGCTCCGTGTTTGACCTGCATCACAACTGGGGAGAAGGAGAGCGGATGGCATTTCTGTTGAAGTTTTCATGAAATTTGTCATGTGATCATTTGCTTCTATTTCTGTGAGTGTTTCAGATACACTAGACATGAAATATTCCATCCTGACCGCGTGTAAGAGTTCAGTTCTACTTCCCAGATTCTCTGTTCTGTGCTTTTTTTTTTACATCTTGAATTATGGAACAGAATTGAGTGTGAATATTGTCTTGATCTTGCATTTAGTATAAGATTATTTATGTAGTTTTCTCATCCTTCGATGTTGCTATTAAAATCATTTTGACAATGTCTGTTTTTAATTGTGGGGTTTAGACCCTTTCCTGACTTTGTGTGGTAACATAGTTTGTTAGATCCCATCCTGATTTTTATTTTCTCTATGTTCCATGGGTTGTCTTTTCTCTTCCATTTTTATCTCTTCTTGAAAATTGGAGCATTTTTCTATAATCTGCTTTGTTTTTCTGTTTTGGCTTATTACGGTAACTCCTTGCTCTCCTGTCATCTGTGACTCATCACAGGCTACATTCAGGTGACATCACACCATGGGACAGGGAGCATCAGACATTAGAGCCCAATTCCCACGTTCTCTTCTCAGGGCTGTGGTAGGAATGTCATACCCATCACTGTTAGCTACGTGATAAATTCCAACATATGCAGTGAATTAGATTTGCTCTAGACAGTGATTTATTTTTCAAAGAGAGTTAAACTGTCAAAAGAAATTCTTCATATTTATCCCTGTAGTTATAATTTCTGACTCTTACAATCATTTTGTAGATCCGGATTCTTTCTGGATTCCCTTCCTCCTGCCTGAGGGATGTCCAGTAGTATTTCCTGTGATACGGGTCTGCTGATGATCAGTTCTGTCAGTTTGGTGAGCTGAAAAAATGTTTTTTTAAGGCCTTCGTTATGGAAGGATATTTCCCATGGATAAAGAAATGAGGGTTTTTGTTTGTTTGTTTGTTTGTTTAGTATTTTGAAGATGTTAAGCCACTGCCCTCTGTGTGCATTTATGCTCATGAGAAATTTGTTGGTATCCTTCACTGTTCCTCTGAATCTAGTGTCTTTCCTTTCAGGGTGTTTTTCACACTATCTCTTTTTCTCTGCCTTTCACAATGTGATAGTGGATGGGGGTTGGGTGGTTGTTTCCCCCCACGCCCCGTATTTCATGTACTTAGGGTTTCTCAAGAATTTGGAAAATATAGGTACTGAATTTTCATGAAATTTGAAACATTTTTGGCAAATACTCCTCAAATATCTTTTTATCCTCCCCACCCTCACTCTCTGGGTTCACAATTATATGTGCATGACATTGCTCACATTTTCCTACA
>NW_019154782.1:1574-11433 GCF_002288905.1 Enhydra lutris kenyoni | reverse complement strand
GCTCAGTGGGGAGTCTGCTTCTCCCTCTGACCCTCCCCTCTCTCATGTTCTCTCTCTCCCTCTCTCATTCTCTCTCTCAAATAAATAAATATCTTAAAAAAAGAAAGAAAAATAAAGAATTTATTTTTTGAGAGAGAGAGAGAGCGAGAGCATGAGCAGGGGGAGGGGTTGAGTAGGGAGCCAGACGTGGGGCTCAATTCCAGGACCCCAAGATCATGACTGAGCTGAAGGCAGACACTTAAATGACTGAGCCACCCAGGCACCCCTGCAAATAACTTTTTATACAGTCCTGTCCTCTAGAAGGCAATTTTTTTTTTCCTGCAGTCTGGTTATGATTGACCTTTGCTCCCAGGATGCCCTTGCTGATCGGCATTCCTCAGTCTTCATGGTGATCCACAATGAGACTTCAAAGTTACAACATTTTTTAGTTTACGACATATGCTTATATGCTCAGCTGCTATTCCAAGGCACCAGCACCCTGTTCTGGCCGCTGGGCCCCCTGGCTTTAGCCACACACACCCTTCCCTTCACACTCAAAAGCCTTACGTGAAGCCCATATGTTAGCACACACCTTCATAATGAAGTACCGCTTGAGGATTTTGCTTGTCTATCCTGCTAGCAGGTGGTAGTTGGGACCCTTCTAAGCTGTTAAAGAGGTTCAAATAATGCTACAGGAAGAGCCTGGACTTTCCTTTCTCCTTTGTTACTAGGCCTATATCTCAAGCCTGATTTAAATCCCGTGGAGCGCCTTTTCTTATGAGGTGATGAAAGGTCTCATACTGCTCTTCCCAGAATGGTGGGTGTCACTTTTCCCAAGAGGCCATGTTTTAGGTATAATGTTTCATTAAATCCTCTTAACAACCTTGTGAAATAAGGCTGTAAGATGCCTGTTTTATAGAGGAAGACTTGGAGCCAGAGAGAAGTGGCTTGTCCAAGAGCAAATAGCTGTGGTTATAGAGTTAGGACCACTGAGTTCAAGACACGTTCCATTATGGCAAGCTAACACTACTAATTGCTAAGTTACTACTTCATGACTGGTTCACCTTACTTTGAAGTATATGGGGTAATTTAAGTTTTGATATTAGCTCTGACATTATTTCAAATACTCTTATGAATTTGATATATTTGGTAAATGTTTTTCATATCAGTATTAAAATAGTAACATTGTTTATCACCCTTTTTATATGTAGCAATCGCCAAATAATTGCCAAACATACAGAAGAAAGACTTAAAAATTTTTCGCAAAATAACAATCCAGGTAAGAATTTTTAGAGTGAAGTACTTTGGTGGTCACATAGATGAAGTCAGAGTAAGGAAGTTTTGATAATGAAAGAGCAGTGGGGGAAAAAAAAACCCCAATGTGTAAATTGTATAAGCTCACTTTCTTGCTTTCTTCCTTTCTTTCTCTTTCTCTCTCCCTCCCTCCCTCTCTCTCTCTCTCTCTTGATTTTACTTATTTATTTGACAGAGAGAAAGAGAGTGAGAGAGCACAGGCAGAGGGACAGGGAGAAGCAGGTTTCCCACTGAGCAGGGAGCCCAAGGTGGGGCTCAAACCCAGTGTCCAGGGATCTTTACCTGAGCTGAAGGCAGATGCTTACCCAACTGATCCACCCAGGGGCCCCTATTTTTTTTCTTTCTTAATATCTTTCTTTTATTTTTTAAATTTCTTTTCAGTGTAACAGAATTCATTGTGTATGCACCCCACCCAGTGCTCCAGCAATATGTGCCCTCCCTAATACCCACCAAGAGGCTCAACCAACCTCCCACCCCCTGCCCCTTCAAAACCCTCAGATTGTTTTTCAGAGTCCATAGTCTCTCATGGTTCATCTCCCCCTCCAATTTCCCTCAACTCCCTTCTCCTCTCCATCTCCCCATGTCTTCCATGTTATTTGTTATGCTCCACAAATAAGTGAAACCATATGATAAGTGACTCTCTCTTCTTGACTTATTTCACTCAGCACAATCTCTTCCAGTCCCATCCATGTTGCTACAAAAGTTGGGTATTCATTCTTTCTGATGGAGGCATAATACTCCATAGTGTATATGGACCACATCTTCCTTATCCATGTGTCCGTTGAAGGGCATCTTGGTTCTTTCCACAGTTTGGCGACTGTGGCCATTTCTGCTATGAACATTGGGGTACAGATGGCCCTTCTTTTCACCACATCTGTATCTTTGGGGTAAATACCCAGTAGCGCAATTGCAGGGTCATAGGGAAGCTCTATTTTTAATTTCTTGAGGAATCTCCACACTGTTCTCCAAAGTGGCTGCACCAACTTGCATTCCCACCAACAGTGTAAGAGGGTTCCTCTTCCTCCACATCTTCTCCAATACACGTTGTTTCTTGTCTTGCCAATTTTGGGCATTCTAACTGGTGTAAGGTGGTATCTCAATGTGGTTTTAATTTGAATCTCTCTGATGGCTAGTGATGATGAACATTTTTTTCATGTGTTTGATAGCTATCTCTATGTCTTCATTGGAGAAGTGTCTGTTCATGTCTTCTGCCCATTTTTTGACATGGTTATCTGTTTTGTGTGTGCTGAGTTTGAGTAGTTCCTCATAGATCCTGGGTACTGTCATTTGCAAATATCTTCTCCCATTCCGTGGGTTGCCTCTTTGTTTTGTTGACTGTTTCATTTGCTGTGCAGAAGCATTTGATCTTGATGAAGTCCCAAAAGTTCATTTTCACTTTTGTTTCCTTTGCCTTTGGAGACATATCTTGAAAGAAGTTGCTGTGGCCAATGTCGAAGAGGTTACTGCCGATGTTCTCCTCTATGATTCTGATGGATTCCTGTCTCATGTTGAGGTCTTTTATCCACTTCGGGTTTATCTTTGTGTACGGTGTAAGAGAATGGTTGAGTTTCATTCTTCTACATATAGCTGTCCAGTTTTCCCAGCACCATTTATTGAAGAGACTGTCTTTAAGCCAGCATTAACCAGATCCCCAAACCCGGCAAAGACCCCACCAAAAAGGAGAATTTCGGACCAATATCACTGATGATTATGGATGCTAAGATTCTCAACAAGATCCTAGCAAATAGGATCCAACAGCACATTAAAAAGATTATCCACCATGACCAGGTTGGATTCATCCCTGGTTTGCAAGGATGGTTCAACATTCACAAATCAATCAGTGTGATAGAGCAAATCAATAATAGAAGAGAGAAGAACCACATGGCCCTCTCAATTGATGCAGAAAAAGCATTTGACAAAATCCAGCAGCTGTTCCTGATTAAGAAGCTTCAAAGTATAGGGATAGAGGGAACATTCCTCAACTTCATAAAATCTGTCTATGAAAAACCCACAGCAAATATCATCCTCAATGGGAAAAAGCTGACAGCCTTCCCGTTGAGATCAGGAACATGACAAGGATGCCCACTCTCACCACTCTTGTTTAACATAGTATTAGAAGTCCTAGCAACAGCAATCAGACAACAAAGAGAAATAAAATGTATCCAAATTGGCAATGAAGAAGTCAAACTCTCTCTCTTCGCAGATGATGTGATACTTTATATGGAAAACCCAAAAGACTCCACCCCCAAACTACTAGAACTCATACAGCAATTCAGTAATGTGGCAGGAAACAAAGTCAATGTACAGAAATCAGTTGCTTTCTTATACACTAACAATGAAAACACAGAAAGGGAAATTAGAGAATCAATTCCATTTACTATAGCTCCAAGAACCATAAGATACCTGGGAATAAACATAACCAAGAGGTAAAGGATCTGTACTCGAGGAACTACAGAACACTCATGAAAGAAATAAAAAAAGGCACAAAAAGATGGAAGACCATTCCATGCTCTTGGATCGGAAGAATAAACATTGTTAAAATGTCTATACTGCCTAGAGCAATTGGAAAGCCATTCCGATAAAAATTCCACCAGTATTTTTCTTTTTCTCTTTTTTTTTTTTTTAAATATTGTATTTACTTATTTGACAGAGAGACACAGAGAGAGAGGGAACACAAGCAGGGGGAGTGAGAGAGGGAGAAGCAGGCTTCCCACCAAGCTGGGAGCCTGATGTGGGGCTCGATCCCAGAACCCTGGGATCATGACCTGAGCCGAAGGCAGACGCTTAACAACTGAGCCACCCAGGTGCCCCTCCACCAGTATTTTTCAAAGAGCTGGAACAAATAATCCTAAAATTTGTATAGAATCAGAAGAGACCCCAAATTGCTAAGGAAATGTTGAAAAAGAAAAACAAAACTGGTGGCATCACGTTACCTGATTTCAAGCTTTACTACAAAGCTGTGATCACCAAGACAGCATGGTACTGGCATAAAAACAGACACATAGACCAGTGGAACAGAGTAGAGCGCCCAGATATGGACCCCCAACTCTATGGTCAAATAATCTTTGACAAAACAGGAAAAAATATACAGTGGAAAAAAGACAGTCTCTTAATATCTTTCTTAATTGTCTAGTTTTCAGAATTATTTAAGAATTTAAATACTCTCATGAACAATAGGAACAAATCCATGAGAGAGACTGGACTCCAGGAAATAAACTGAGGGTTTCAGAAGGGAGGGGGTGCGGGTATAGGGGAACTGGGTGATGAGTTTTAAGGAGGGCACGTGTCATGATGAGCACTGGGTGTTATACGCAACTAATGAATCATTGAACACTACATCAGAAACTTAAGATGTAGTATATGCTGGCTAACTGAACATAATTAAAAAAAAAAAGTACCTCAGAGTGAACAACAACAAAAAAGGAAGTTAATTGTAGGCAATTTAAAATATGAGACATTAGTGTCTGAAAAGAAATTCATTATTTTAGTCATGACCCCTAAAATCCCTTATATCTTTGTGTAAATAAGAGAAAGATTTTTAAGTTAGTATGTTTTATACTTCCTCTATAAGCATATTAAAACAAATTGAGCTTGTTATGAAAATGGATCTTTTAATTTTTTTTTTAAGATTTTATTTATTCACTTGACAGAGATCACAAGTAGGCAGAGAGGCAGGCAGAGAGAGAGGAGGAAGCAGGCTCCCCACTGAGCAGAGAGCCCGATGGTGGGGCTCAATCCGGGGACTCTGAGATCATGACCTGAGCCGAAGGCAGAGGCTTTAACCCACTGAGCCACCCAGGCGCCCCTGGATCTTTTAATTTTTACAAGTGGATTACATTTAGTAAATATTATTACATACTGATTTGTCTCATTAAAAAAGGAGCTATCCTTAAAACTGGGAACTCTACAATACCTTCCTGGTACCGTAAACAAATAGCAAACAATACGAACTGGAAAACTTAGTTAGTATGCAACAATACCAGTGAGACTGTTTTTTTTCTTTAAGGGTGACTGTCTATGGTACAGAAATCAGAAAAGAAACGCCTTGAGAAGCATAGGTTATTTTACATATTGTTGTATCCACAAGATCTCACCATTAACAACTTCATTTCTCATTAGTAAAAGAGAATGAGATATGTTGGCTTTATTAGAACAATGTTTTCTTCTGTTTGTTGCATAATTGTCATGGTAGTGTAATTTGTTTTTAAAAATTTTATTTATTTATTTGACAGAGAAATCACAAGTAGGCAGAGAGGCAGGCAGAGAGAGGAAGGGAAGCAGGCCCCCCACAGAGTAGAGTAAAGATTTTTATTTATTTGATAGAGATCATAAGTAGGCAGAGAGAGAGAGAGAGGAGGAAGCAGGCTCCCCACTGAGCAGAGAGCCCGATGCGGGGCTCGATCCCAGGACCCTGAGATCATGACCCGAGCTGAAGGCAGAGGCTTTAACCCACTGAGCCACCTAGGCGCCCTGTGATAGTGTAATTTTGTTAGAACACGATACTCTGTTGCCATTAGTAAAGAGATTATCATAATAAAAATTCAAATGGGGCCACTGAGGCTCAACAGATTATAATAAAAGCACAAAAACCGTTCACAATAACAAAAATGCTACCATTGCTCCCTAGATGTGGC
The DNA here is from genome assembly GCF_002288905.1 of Enhydra lutris kenyoni. NCBI lineage: Eukaryota > Metazoa > Chordata > Mammalia > Carnivora > Mustelidae > Enhydra > Enhydra lutris. The sequence continues at coordinate 5,506 of NW_019154782.1, read as the reverse complement.
ACCTAGTGCATTGTACAATCTGAAATGCCTGAAGAAAACTTTAATTTAGTAGACTTTTATCAAAGAAAATCTGTAGGTTGGTTTGGTTTTGCAATTTACTCATTTTCATTTGTTCACTTAGCAAATAACTATCAAGTGTCTTTTAGCTACTGTTACTCTGATGTAGAATACAGACATTCAAAAAACACAATCCTTGCCCTCCAGGAGTTTGTTATTATCATTGTCATTTTTATTATTTACTCTATTTTTACTACTTTATTTTTATTATTTACTTTATTCCATGCTTACTATGTGCCAGAGTCCCCTAGTGCTTATAATTATCATTGTTATGTTTTTTTTTTTAGATTTTATTTATTTATTTGACAGAGATCACAAGTAGGCAGAGAAGCAGGCGGGGGTTGGGGGGGGGGGCAGGCTCCCTGCTGAGCAGAGAGCCTGATGTGGGGCTTGATCCCAGGACCCTGGGATCATGACCTGTGCTGAAGGCAGAAGCTTCAACCCACTGAGCCACCCAGGCGCCCCTTTTGTTATGTTTTTATTGGTATTTAATATGTAATATGTAAGTTGATAGTGAGGAATTAGAGTTTTAGGAGAGTGGGTAGAATTTAAGGTAAGTATACAGACTGAGTAGTAAGTTTGCCAGGTAAAGAGGCAGAAGAACCACGTTTGGCAGGAGAAACATCCATCAAGATTACATGTTTTGCAGAGGGAACAGCAGTGCGGACGCTCAGATGTATGAGTGAACTTTGGAGCACTTGGGAGCAGTTCAGTTTTGCTGGTACAAAAAGTGTGCTGTGGGAATGGTTGGAATGAGTGAATACGTAGCCAAGGCAAGCTAATGAAAGTTTTTCAGTACCTTGGAAAGGTGTAGATCTTACCCTGTAGACCTTGGGAAATTTATCAGGTCGAATGCTTTTAGCTGCAAATAACAGGTGACTTATAATAGTGACTAAAACGGGGTCACCTGGGTGGCTTAGTCAGTTACGCATTGACTCTTAGTTTTAGCTCAAGCCCCACATCCCACTGGGCTCCGTACTCAGCATGGAGTCTGCTTGACGATTCTCTTCCTCTGCCATTCCCCCCATTCGTGCATTATCTCTTGAACGCGTTCACTCTCTCTCAAATAAATAAATCTTAAAAAAAGCAAACCAAACAAAACAGTGACTAAAACAATAGAAACCAGAATTATTTTGATCGTTCAGTGATGTCACCAGGATCCCAGTTGTCTCCTTTTAGCTTTGAGGTTGGCAGTATTTTATATGTCCTTTCCTGATTGGCTAATTAGCAAGAGTTCGAGGCATATTCTCACATGACAATATCCAGTGACTGGAAGGACTGTTTTTCTTTATATGTTTCTTTTTTATTTTTTTTAAAGATTTTATTTATTTATTTGACAGAGACAGACAGAGAGGACACAGCAGGGGGAAGTGGCAGAGGGAGAAGCAGGCCTCTTGCTGAGCAGGGAGCCTGACATGGGGCTGGATCCCAGGACCCTCGAATCATGACCTGAGCCGAAGGCTGACGCTTAACAACTGAGCCACCCAGGCACCCCTATATGTTTCTTTTAAATAGGAAGAAAACTCAGAGGCTTGCAGCAACTTTCCTCTAACATCTTATAAGCTAGGTTATATCACATGCTTGTTCCTAAACCAGCCGCTGGTAAATCAGGTACTGTGATTAGCTTAGAATAATCATTTCTTCTTTTGGTGCTGGGGTAAGGCCACCTTCTTCGTGTTTGGGAAAATAAATATCCAAATAAAGTTGTGGCTCTCTAGCAAGAATGAAGACTATGGCATGGTTATTGGGGAGGGAGCCAGCAGTACTTGATGCAGGGATTCACTGGAGAATGTGAAGCAGAAGGGTAATAAGATTAGATTTGAACTAGGGCCTTCTGGTTGTGGCACAAAATAGCGATCACCAAGCTTTTCCTCTAAAGGGCCAGATAGTGAATATTTTAGGCCCTGTGGTTTCTCAACTACAGGTACCATTATAGTGTGAAAGCAGCCGTAGCAATACGTAGGTGAATAGCAAGAGCCAACCATCTGGTTCTGTAAATAAAGTTTTATGGGAGCACAGTCACATGTGACTGGTCCGACTTGGCCTGTGGCCATAGTTTGGTCACCCCTCATGTGGAGGATAGATTGGAAAAAACCATGTAAAGAGACGAAGATAAAGGATGCTTATATTTCCTTAGTCTAGTATCAGTCCATTATGAAATGTTCACTCCTCTATACTGAAAAAGTCAGGAGGCTCAATTTATTCAATTTACAATGTTGTTCTTTTTCTAGGCCTTATGTCTTTCTCATTTTTTTAAAATTTAAAACTTAAAAAGATTTTATTTATTTGAGAGAGAGCACAAGTGGGGCAGAGGGGCAGAGGGAGAGGGAGAGGGAGAAGCAGACTCCCCATTGCGCAGGGAGCCTGATACAGGGCTTGATCCCAGGACCCTGAGACCATGGCTTGAGGTGAAGGCAGACGCTTAACTGACTGAGTCACCCTGGTGCCCCCTTTTTCATTTGTTTTGCTTAAAAATTTTTTATTCATTTAAGAAATAACAATATTAGTTGGTGGCTTTTTTTTCCTTGTGGAAGTCATCAGTTAAGAGCTCATGTTTGCATAGGACAGCGGCAGGGGAAATACAAAGCAGAGATAGGAGAGAAGTGGAGTTAATACGGTTTCATGATTATTGAATGTAGAAAGGGGAGAGGAGGGATGCCTGGGTGGCTCAGCCATTTAGTGGCTGCCTTCAGCTCAGGTCATGATCCCAGCCCCGCATTGGGGTCCCTGCTCCATGGGAAGCCTGCTTCTCCCTCTCCCACTCCCCCTGCTTGTGTTCCCTCTCTCGCTGTGTCTCTCTGTCGAATAAGTAAATAAAAATCTTAAAAAAAAGGGGGGGAGAGAAGAAATCTTAGAAGAGTCATACATTTCCAGGTTGTGCACTAACATTTAAACTGGCCATGAAGAATGAGTAGGACTTTATCGGAGTGCAGTGGGAATAGGGAAGACCAGGTATTTTCTGTATATGTTGAATTTGATGGAATATCCATGTAGTATATTTTCAGTAATTGGATAATTGAATACTAGGAGTTTCTAGCTGGAGATAGAGCATCAAGGTTGGAGTTGCTGATTTGAAATAATCTGATTAGAATTATTAGGCAAAGTCATAGCTTGGACAACGATTGAGCTTGTCCATGACGGAAAACATATAGAAAGAGACGAAGGCCAGTGAGCAGAGCCTGGGAATACCAATATATAAGGGGTGGACGGAGGCATAAGACTTGGTAGAAAAGACTGAGGAGTGGCTGGGGAAACACAGGAGAGGAATTAGAGGAAATGTTGTTGAAAAGCTTAAAAAAAATTTCAAGGAGTATTAATTGTATCAAAATCACTAAAAAAAGTTGGATTTAACTTTTAAAAGCTCTTTGGTGGTAACCTTTTCAAAAGAACCATTTTTGAGTTGTAAGGTCTGTTATTTATGTGGTTGGTACATTCTGTGTCCAAATATGGAAAAATAACACATCAAGTAAGGTCCTCCCTAACTTTTTTGTAACTGCAGTATCTACCTGGACAGGGTCAAGGGGAAATGGTCTAGCCTGGTGAGTAGACTGGCAACATTTTTCCATAATTGTCAAAACCTAGGGGTCAAGTGTGAGGAAAAGTGTTGTCTTTCTTACCTGTTTTGTGTAGAGATACTTGAGCTTTTCTTCAAGTCCCTGGTACACTCTCCTGGATGAATGCTAGAGCAAAAATCTGGAAGCAATGGGCAGGAAGCCACTGTCAGGCCCTATCTCTGATACGGAATCACAATGCAGCTGTATTTTGACAGTTTTAAATTTTGATCAGAAATACTTTATACAGACCAGCAGTTTGGGAGAAACTGACCACTTTTAAGTATTTTATTGCAGGAAACTAGTATAATATCAAGGAGAAAA
>NW_019154782.1:0-1512 GCF_002288905.1 Enhydra lutris kenyoni | reverse complement strand
TCTCACTTGCTAGGGATTCTGTGTCAGTAAAAAAAGTCAGTACTGGACTACTTTTGTTAGTGCTGTCTCTCTCAATCCTCTTTCATTTGCCTTCTTCTGATATCTCCACTTTTACCGCTCCTTTCTGAATTTCATCTCTAAAGAAAGCGCTAAGGAAAACTGTCTTGGAGTCTATCACGATTGGAACACATTTCTACCATATGTATATTTCCTTCTAAGGTAACAGGCTACCCCAACTAAAATGTATTTCATATTTTGTTGTTTCTTATGATAAACTTCTGTCACTGTACCACAGTGACAGAGTTAGTGATGATGTTTGGCCAAGATTGAAAGCATTTTCTGGATTGTCGGAAATTTTTACCTGATAACAGTTTTAATGTGACATGCTTTTATATTTTTTTCAGAAATAGGTAAACTGTGCCTTAACAAGAATATGTGGCCAATTAGATTGACAAGTTTTTAACCACCTATTATATAAGAAAACTCACTTTGTTTTCCCCCAAATAAGTCCTATTGATCTTTAACGATCAAATCCACTATTTTCAGGCTGGAGTGGGTAACTCATCCTACATTTTGAATGTAGTATTTCTGAGTTTTTGAGCAGTTTGTCAACAACTGCCTTTAATAGGTGAACTATGTTTCTAATTCTATAAGAAATTAAGAAAATGAGTGGAAACAAAAAACCTCTATAATCAATAGTGTGTTATTATACTGTGTATGATAGTTATATATTTTTCTATAATTATCCCAGTTACCTTATCGATTCATAACTACAATAAAAGTGAATTAAGCCCTATTTAGTTGGAGAAAATTTATGTGACCTTTTAGTTTTTTTTACAGGAACTTTTATACTGTAGATATATTGGTAATCATCAGAATTCTCTTTTTTTCCCAATTAAAATACGATTGTTGCTTGTTTCACATTATTTTCTGACATTATTTCGTCTATTCCTTTTATGCCTTTATTCAAATGGATATAGAAATACAGGAATCTCCCAGGCAAATACTAAGAAAAACAGATTCAAGGAAAGGTGTTCTGTGAAATAACCTTCTAACTGTAATCGTGTATTAAAACATCAACCTTAATCATAAAAATTGCCTATGATGCATTTGTATTAGAGGCTCCCAAAATGACACCCAGATTTGGTTATTCACTGGAAGATCGCACACGTCTCAGCATACTTGTACGCATGCCTGCGGTTTATTACGGTGAAATGATACAAAGCAAAATGAGCAGAGAAAAGGTGCGTGCAGTGAAGTCTAGAGGAAGCCAAGGGCAGGCTTCTAAGAATCCTCTGCCTATGGGTGTGCTTAATTCCTCCAGCATCAAATCATGGCAGCTCATGTGAGATGTTGTCTGCCAATACAAGAATCTTGTAGATACTCAGTGCCTGAAGTTTTCTTTAAATGATAATCATGTAGGCGTCTTCTCCCTCGCATATATCAAAATTCCAGGTTCCCAGAAGGAAATCAAGTAATAAGTACTTGATAAATCACCTGGTTTGTACCAAC
>NW_019154781.1:0-11448 GCF_002288905.1 Enhydra lutris kenyoni | reverse complement strand
TACTTTGATAGGAATTGCATTAAATGTGTAGATTGCTTTAGGTAGCATAGACATTTTCACAATATTTATTCTTCCAATCCAGGAGCATGGAACATTTTTCCATTTCTTTGTGTCTTCCTCAATTTCTTTCATGAGTACTTTATAGTTTTCTGTGTATAGATTCTTAGTCTCTTTGGTTAGGTTTATTCCTAGGTATCTTATAGTTTTGGGTGCAATTGTAAATGGAATTGACTCCTTAATTTCTCTTTCTTCTGTCTTGTTGTTGGTGTAGAGAAATGCAACTGATTTCTGTGCATTGATTTTATATCCTGACACTTTACTGAATTCCTGTACAAGTTCTAGCAGTTTTGGAGTGGAGACTTTTGGGTTTTCCACATATAGTATCATATCATCTGCGAAGAGTGATAGTTTGACTTCTTCTTTGCCGATTTGGAGGCCTTTAATTTCCTTTTGTTGTCTGATTGCTGAGGCTAGGACTTCTAGTACTATGTTGAATAGCAGTGGTGATAACGGACATCCCTGCCGTGTTCCTGACCTTAGCGGAAAAGCTTTCAGTTTTTCTCCATTGAGAATGATATTTGCGGTGGGTTTTTCATAGATGGCTTTGATAATATTGAGGTATGTGCCCTCTATCCCTACACTTTGAAGAGTTTTGATCAGGAAGGGATGATGTCCTTTGTCAAATGCTTTTTCAGAATCTATGGAGAGTATCATATGGTTCTTGTTCTTTCTTTTATTAATGTGTTGTATCACATTGATTGATTTGTGGATGTCGAACCAACCTTGTAGCCCTGGAATAAATCCCACTTGGTCGTGGTGAATAATCCTTTTAATGTACTGTTGAATCCTATTCAAGCAAATACTATTGGCTAGTATTTTGGTGATAATTTTTGCATCTGTGTTCATCAAGGATATCAGTCTGTAGTTCTCTTTCTTGATGAGATCCTTGTCTGGTTTTGGGATCAAGGTGATGCTGGCCTCATAAAATGAGTTTGGAAGTTTTCCTTCCATTTCTATTTTTTGGAACAGTTTCAGGAGAATAGGAATTAGTTCTTCTTTAAATGTTTGGTAGAATTCCCCCGGGAAGCCGCCTGGCCCTGGGCTTTTGTTTGTTTGGAGATTTTTGATGACTGTTTCAATCTCCTTACTGGTTATGGGTCTGTTCAGGCTTTCTATTTCTTCCTGGTTCAGTTGTGGTAGTTTATATGTCTCTAGGAATGCATCCATTTCTTCCAGATTGTCAAATTTGTTGGCGTAGAGTTCCTCGTAGTATGTTGTTATAATTGTCTGTATTGCTTTGGTGTTCGTTGTGATCTCTCCTCTTTCATTCATGATTTTATTTATTTGGGTCCTTTCTCTTTTCTTTTTGATAAGTCTGGCCAGGGGTTTATCGATCTTATTAATTCTTTCAAAGAACCAGCTCCTAGTTTCATTGATTTGTTCTATTGTTTTTTTGGTTTCTATTTCATTGATTTCTGCTCTGATCTTTATGATTTCTCTTCTCCTGCTGGGTTTAGGGTTTCTTTCTTGTTTTTTCTCCAGCTCCTTTAGGTGTAGGGTTAGGTTGTGTACCTGAGACCTTTCTTGTTTCTTGAGAAAGGCTTGTACCGCTATATATTTTCCTCTCAGGACTGCCTTTGTTGTGTCCCACAGATTTTGAACCGTTGTGTTTTCATTATCATTTGTTTCCATGAATTTTTTCAATTCTTCTTTAATTTCCTGGTTGACCCATTCATTCTTTAGAAGGATGCTGTTTAGTCTCCATGTATTTGGGTTCTTTCCAAATTTCCTCTTGTGATTGAGTTCTAGCTTCAGAGCATTGTGGTCTGAAAATATGCAGGGAATGATCCCAATCTTTTGATACCGGTTGAGACCTGATTTAGGACCGAGGATGTGATCTATTCTGGAGAATGTTCCATGTGCACTAGAGAAGAATGTGTATTCTGTTACTTTGGGATGAAATGTTCTGAATATATCTGTGATGTCCATCTGGTCCAGTGTGTCATTTAAGGCCTTGATTTCCTTGTTGATCTTTTGCTTGGATGATCTGTCCATTTCAGTGAGGGGAGTGTTAAAGTCCCCTACTATTATTGTATTATTGTTGATGTGTTTCTTTGATTTTGTTATTAATTGGTTTATATAGTTGGCTGCCCCCACGTTAGGGGCATAGATATTTAAAATTGTTAGATCTTCTTGTTGGACAGATCCTTTGAGTATGATATAGTGTTGTTCCTCATCTCTTATTATAGTCTTTGGCTTAAAATCTAATTGATTTGATATAAGGATTGCCACTCCTGCTTTCTTCTGATGTCCATTAGCATGGTAAATTCTTTTCCACCCCCTCACTTTAAATCTGGAGGTATCTTGGGGTTTAAGATGAGTTTCTTGTAGGCAACATATAGTTGGCTTTTGTTTTTTTATCCATTCTGATACCCTGTGTCTTTTGATTGGGGCATTTAGCCCATTAACATTCAGGGTAACTATTGAGAGATATGAATTTAGTGCCATTATATTGCCTGTAAGGTGATTGTTAGTGTATATTGTTTCTGTTCCTTTCTGATCTACTACTTTTAGGGTCTCTCTTTGCTTAGAGGACCCCTTTCAATATTTCCTGTAGAGCTGGTTTGGTATTTGCAAATTCTTTCAGTTTTTGTTTGTCCTGGAAGCTTTTAATCTCTCCTTCTATTTTCAATGATAGCCTAGCTGGATATAGTATTCTTGGCTGCATGTTTTTCTCGTTTAGTGCTCTGAATATATCATGCCAGCTCTTTCTGGCCTGCCAGGTCTCTGTGGATAAGTCTGCTGCCAATCTAATATTTTTACCATTGTATGTTACAGACTTCTTTTCCCGGGCTGCTTTCAGGATTTTCTCTTTGTCACTAAGACTTGTAAATTTTACTATTAGGTGACGGGGTGTGGACCTATTCTTATTGATTTTGAGGGGGGGTTCTCTGAACCTCCTGGATTTTGATGCTTGTTCCCTTTGCCATATTGGGGAAATTTTCTCCAATAATTCTCTCCAATATACCTTCTGCTCCCCTCTCTCTTTCTTCTTCTTCTGGAATCCCAATTATTCTAATGTTGTTTCGTCTTATGGTGTCACTTATCTCTCGAATTCTCCCCTCGTGGTCCAGTAGCTGTTTGTCCCTCTTTTGCTCAGCTTCTTTATTCTCTGTCATTTGGTCTTCTATATCGCTAATTCTTTCTTCTGCCTCATTAATCCTAGCAGTGAGAGCCTCCATTTTTGATTGTACCTCATTAATAGTTTTTTTTATTTCAACTTGGTTAGATTTTAGTTCTTTTATTTCTCCAGAAAGGGCTTTTATATCTCCCGAGAGGGTTTCTCTAATATCTTCCATGCCTTTTTCGAGCCCGGCTAGAACCTTGAGAATCGTCATTCTGAACTCTAGATCTGACATATTACCAATGTCTGTATTGATTAGGTCCCTAGCCTTCGGTACTGCCTCTTGTTCTTTTTTTTTGTGGTGAATTTTTCCACCTTGTCATTTTGTCCAGATAAGAGTATATGAAGGAGCAAGTAAAATACTAAAAGGGTGGCAACAACCCCAGGAAAATATGCTTTAGCCAAATCAGAAGAGATCCCAAATCGTGAGGGGGGAGAAAGGGGATAAAAGAGGTTCAGAAAGAAAAAAAAAAAAAAGGAACAATTAAAAAAAGAAAACCAATAAAGAAAAAATATAAAAAGGAAAAAAATATATATATATTAGATAAACTACTTAAAAAACGTTAAAAAAGAAATGGGTAAAAGTTAAAAAAATTTACGACAAGAAAAGAACAAAAATTGAAAAAGAAAAAAAATTAAATTAACTGCAAGGCTAAAGAATCATGGGGAGAAAGCTATGAGTTCCGTGCTTTGCTTTCTCCTCCTCTGGAATTCCGCTGCTCTCCTTGGTATTGAAACTGCACTCCTTGGTAGGTGAACTTGGTCCTGGCTGGATTTCTTGTTGATCTTCTGGGGGAGGGGCCTGTTGTAGTGATTCTCAAGTGTCTTTGCCCCAGGCGGAGTTGCACCACCCTTACCCGGGCCGGTCTGAGTAATCCGCTTGGGTTTGCTTTCGGGAGCTTTTGTTCCCTGAGCGCTTTCCGTAGAGTTCCGGAGGACGGGAATGAAGATGGTGGCCTCCCGGTCTCCAGCCCGGAGGAGCCGAGAGCCCGGGGCCCCACTCCTCAGTGCGCCCCCAGAGAACAGCGCCCAATTTCTCCTGTCACCCCGGCCTCCGGCCACACTCCGAGCTGACCGAGCCTGCGACCGGTTCAAGGTAACCCCGAGCTTAGAGCTCACTCCTCGGCTCTGTCTCTGTACGGCTCTGTCTTCCCCGTTCTAATACCTGTAAGCTCTGTGACACTCAGACACCCCCGATCCTTCTGCGACCCTACGGGACCCGACGCCACGCTGACCCCACGTGGGCTTCACCCCAGTTAAGCCTCTGGAGCGATGTCCCTCAGTGGAACAGACTTTTAAAAGTCCTGATTTTGTGCTCCGTTGCTCCGCCGCTTGCCGGGGGCCGGCCCCTCCCCCCGCGGTCTATCTTCCCATCGCTTTGGATTCACTTCTCCGCCAGTCCTACCTTTCAGGAAGTGGTTGATTTTCTGTTTCTAGAATTGCTGTTATTCTTCTCTTCGATCTCCCGTTGGATTTGTAGGTGTTTGCAATCTTTAGATAAGCTATCTAGCTGATCTCCCGCTACCTGAAGTAGTCTCAGCCTGCTACTTCTCCGCCATCTTGACTCCTCCCCGATCATATTACTTTTAATAGTGGAAGTCACTAGGCATAGGACAGTAACCTGTGTATGGCGACAACATTTGTTGAATTAATGATTAAATAAAAATTCCCTTCATTTTCAGTGAATCATAACTAAACATCAATAAAGTAAAGGAGGAGTAACAAAAAGCTGTAAGCCGGGTCCATAAAGACAGCTGCACCAAACAAAGGGAAGTGATCTGCAAAAAGGGATTTAGTCTTCAGTGTTAGAGAGAGGGCTGGGGGAGTCGGGCTCTGCTTCCACCCAGCTCTGCTGAAGGCCACATCTGAGAATTTTAGAGAATTCACACAGGACTCCATGATCCATAAGGCATGGCCCAGTAAGCTATTTAATGAAGTTACGTGGTTTGTTTTTTTTTTAAGGAATCTTCTAAAAATATAAATACATGATATTAATAGGAACAAAACACCTAAACACATATTTACATTTTTGCAATGGTTGTTACCAACTAAAAATGGTTATTAAAGGAGGCAATATGATTGATGAGAATTATCTGGATATGAAGTGCCAGAAAATTCAGGTTTTAGCTCTGGATAGGTTCTTTTACTTCTTCAAACCTCTATATTTTATGTATAAAAGTTTGACCTGGCAGTCCCCTTTGGTTCTTTTAAACTAAAAAGCTCTAAGGTTACTTGAGTTACTCTTCAAATAGGTTGTCAGAGATATCCCTGAAAAAGAAAATGCCCAAGCAATCAATACCCATTTTAGTGAAACCTAACTGATGCTGTTTATTATGGTATAGGAATAAAACTTTCTCATCATCTATTGTTTCACCAAAATTCAGGTATCAAAAACTCTCTATTATATAGTAAACTTTTCTGTCGTTTTAAACCTATGGGCTAGCAACAGTAAGAAGTGTAAATTATTTATAATCCTGTAACTCATATAAAACAGTGAAAACCAGAAGAATGGGGGAATAAGAGAAGTGCTATTGGAAATGGCCACCAATAAAATGCATGGGGAATTCAGAGGAGTAGAGCCTTGAAGACTGGCAGGACATGAGTATGAAAAATAACAGGAAAAGACATTCATGTCATTCAGAAAGTACAAAGAGGAAAAAGCATAACGTGATGTTTTGGGAGTAGGTTGAGGGATAGTGAGCATAATTTGCATGAAGATATAAAAATCTAGGCTGAGGCCAGATTGCAAGTAAATTAAATGTATACACAGTCTTTACTTTCAGACTCACATTGAGCAAAATTCCTTCTGGTGACAGTTTCATCACTGATTAAGAATTGGACTAGATGGTTTGCAATATTCCATCCAATCATAATGTTCGTCGATTTTATAATTCTCCAGCATGCCAGGATCAAATAAATATGTATTCCAACTAGCTATAGATAGAAAGATGATAAATGGGTATATAGATAGATAGATAGATAAGAAATTCTCGAGTCTCTCTTTGTTTTCACTCTCTCTCATCTGTCATCTTTTCTAGAGAATTCCCAACCTTTTCCAGAAAATTGGAAGAGTAAAGAATTGCCCTAATACTTTTAACTCTAATTCTGAATTTTTTTTTTTTTAAATCACGTTTACCAAGTATGTGCAACTTTTTTGCAACATAAAATCCTTTCAAGAAACATGTATTGATTTTGAATGTGTTGCAAGGAAGTTTGCTACTGGTAAGAAAATGTCACTGACAGCTGGTCATAGCATTCAGTAGTAAAAAGAAAGAAAGGGAAAGAGAAACAGAGTAGCACTCCAGATGGATTTGTGAGGACACTCCTAGTCCCTCATCGAGTACCTGCCAGCGCTGGCGTGGTGACAGTGGGTGATGTCGTCCATCACTTTCTTGAAACTGCAAATAAATGGCCCTTTAAAATGGACTTCATGGTAAGTGCTACACTGACCTTAGATTAACATTTAATTGGAAATTCTCTTTTCCTTGGGGATAGTTGGAGCCTTGTGAAATCTTACCTGAAATAGAAAGAGGCAATTCTTACTGATAGGAGATGCTGCCACTTAAATTATCCTATGTTAGTCTGGAAATAGAAAAAAGCTTATTCTTTGAATGAATAATATATATGCATGGAACTGATTTCAAACAACAACAACAAAAATAATGTATGTCTCTTAAGTCCCTCTTCAGTTAATCAGAGATAAAACCCTTTTTAGGTAGGCTTCCAGAGATAATCTTGCATAGTAAAGAATTCAAACTTGTGTGTTTCTATCATCCTTTATTTGTTTTTGGCTTTTTCAATCTCAACTATGAGGTTTTGTTTGCTTGTTTGTTTGTTTGTTTGTATTTCTTTCTTCAGAGAAGAGTTCTTCTTTCCCAGGAGCGTCTGGGTTCTGGGATAGGGCAGGGATCTTCTGCTTGGTGCCCCATGCTCTCAGGAAAGTCATTTGAATGCTCTGAGGCTTGGTTTCCCCCTCTGAAAAGCAGAAATACGGGTACCTCATATGCTTTTTGTGAGAGATGAATGGATTAATAGATGTGAAAATGTTTCAAACAGTAAAGAACTCTATAGATGTGGTTTGAGAAGGGAGTGGTAACTATTGAAAAGTCAGGAAAAATTCTCAGCCATTTGATATTTTCTCTGAAACAGTTTGATGAGCTATGGCTATGTAAATAAAATACAGAAGGACAGAAATCAAACTTTGAGTGTCTCTAGTTTATAAAGGAAAGTTAATCTAGTTACAGACACACATAAATATATATCTCCAAAATATGCCTCTCAAAGGAGTAAGCAAATTTCCTGTGAAGAACTGGAGAATGAATGTTTGAGGTTTAGTGAACCTGTCATAGTATGAAAGCTGCTGTAGATGATGAGCAAACAAATAAGCATAGCTGTGTTCCAATAAAACTTTATTTATGTACACTGATATTTGATTTTCATGTAATTTTCACTTATGAAAAATATTATTCTCTTTATTATATTTCAGCTATTTAAAAATATTAAAATCATGTTTAACTCTCAGCACAAACACGTAAGGACTGCCAGCTAGGTTTGGTCCTTAGGCCATAGTTTGCCAACCGCTCATTGAGAGCAAATTCTTAGAAAAATGAACTTTTCCCAACCAAAATTTTGATTCGCTTACTTACTCTTTTTGGGGAGAACATTTGATGTTCTTACTTTACAGGAGACCGTGGGTATCTTTGCATTTTCTACTGTCTTTATTTATTTACTTACTTATGTACTTCTTTATCTCAATCCTAGTTGATTAGCTTTTTATTGAATATAACTAACATAGAGTATTATATTAGTTTTAGATGTGTATCATAGTGATTCAACAATTCTGTACTCAGCGCTCATCAAGACAGGTGTACCTTTAATCCCCTTTATCTATTCCATCCATCCCCTTATTTATCTCTCCTCTGGCAACCATTAGTTTGTTTTCCACATTGAAAAGTCTGGTTTTTTGTTTGTCTCCTTTTTCTTCGTTTGTTTGTTTTGTTTCTTAAATTCCCCATATGAGCGAAATCATACAGTATTGGTCTTTCTCTGACTGACTGAATTTCATTTAGCATTATACCCTCTAGGTCTATCCAGTTGTAGCAAAGGAAGGATTTCATTTTTTTATGGCTGGGTAATATTCCACTGTATATATACACCACATCTTTATCCATTCATCTGTCGATGAACACTTGGATTGCTTCCATAATTTGGCAATTGTAAATAATGCTGCAATAAACATGGAGGTGCCTGTATCTTTTTGAATTAGTGTTTTCATTTTCTTTCAGGAAATACCCAGTAGTGGAATTACTGGGTCATACGGTAATTCTATTTTTAATTTTTTGAGGAACCTCTGTCTTGTTTTCCACAGTGGCTGCATCAATTTGCATTCCCACCAGCAGTGCACAAAGGTTCCGTTTTCTCCATATCCTTGCCAATACTTGCGGTTTCTTCTGTTTTTGATTTTGGACATTGTGACAGGTGTGACGTGATAGCTCATTGTGGTTTTGATTTGGATTTCTCTGATGATTAGTGATTTTGAGCATCTTTTTGTGTGTCTGCTAGCCATCTGAATGTCTTCTTTGGAAGAAAATGTCTATTTTAGGTCTTCTGACCATTTTTAAATTGGATTATTTGTGGATTTCTGTTTTTGCTTTTTTTTTTTGTTTTGGTTTGAGTTGTATAAATCCTTTATATATTTTGTATGTTAACCCCTTATCAGTTATATTATTTATGAATATCTTCTTACATTCAGTGGGTTGTCTTTATGTTTTGTTGATAGTTTCCTTTGCTGTGGGAAAGCTTTTTATTTTTAGTGTAGTCCCAATAGCTTGATTTGGTTTTGTTTCCCTTGTCTGAAGAAATATATCTGGAAAAATGTTTCTGTGACTGATGTCAAAGAAATTATACTGCTTATGTTTTCTTCTAGGAGTTTTATGGACTTAACTCACGTTGACCTGACTGTGTGAATCACGTGGGCAGGCTTCCTGAAAAATGAGGGGCATATATTAGACAATGTTTTGGGAGCTTTCCTTTTCTCATATTTTGTGGCATAATGGTTCTGGATTACCTCTTTCTGTTGGAGTCCATCTTTACTTATATGTGATACATAAAATGCACCTATGAAAGCTCTTTTTCCAGCAAGCTTTGGGCTTCTAATACTTCAAATACATTTACGCTAGACGTTGATTTCTGCACCTTGATGGATTTAGTTTTCCCGGTTCTGAAGTTTCTCTGTATTAGATGAGATATTTTGGATGTGCATTGATTGTTAAATGCATCCTGGGTATCACTTGGGGCACTTGCCATGTTATCACTGCATTGCCTGGTAGGATCTGGAAACATTTTACTTTGGTGGGATTTTTTCCTGTCCAATACTCCCACGAATGTGAGCTGCAAGTCATACTGAATGAGTACATCTACAAAACAGAACTAATATCCACCTTGTGGGCATGTGGTGAAACTTAATTAGTTAATGCTTCTAAAGAACTTTTTAAATTCATGGATAAAATGCATTATTCAGTTGCTAAGAGCTATTATTGTTTATTATTTCCTTTAGGTATTTCCCAGCAGGCACTTTGCTACTAGGATTATAATGTCTGTAATTTTGAAACAAGTTGACATTTGCGTTTGTTTGCAGAGTGCATGAAGCTACAGGTCGCATTTTATTGAAATCTTCCCCTCCTTCCACCCAAAGTAATTAGGTGCTCAGTTACAGCCTCCTTCTCCTAGATGTTCATACAGTTTATTAGTGTTTAATAGTAACATCACCATCAGGATAAGAAAGAATCAATAAAAGAACTTTTTCCAATTAGTTTAAGTGATTTTAGTAGTAGATCTATGTTAATAATTTGCTAATGATAAGACTGTGTCTAAAGGGATAGAAAAAATGTTATATCTAATGATTTACTAATAGTTGTAAGTTGACCTTTTATGTTGGTTGACACAATACTTTTCGGGTAAGAGCTATTGTATACAGACCCCAAGTCACTCTTCCATAATGTGTACCTGATCTGGGAAGAGCTTGAGATTTTTAGATGTTGTGCCATTTAATGCCCACTTGCAAAACTGTGAAAGCCAGCAAGCTTGTTATAATAGAAAGAACACTGAGCCAGCATCAAGTCGCTCCCTTAGAGACTCAACTCTTCCCCTTCTTTGCAAATTTCTTCTCTTTCTGGGTCTCAGGCTCCTTATCAAATTGGACTATATTGTTGGTTTTCAAACTGTATCCTTTGACATTTAATATTCTGAACGGAGGCTTCAGGTTTTCTAACCTGTTAGAAACAGCATTTAAATATTTCCCAACAAATGTCAGAGAATTATATGCCCAAAGACCACATTTATTGATTTTTCCTCTTATATATGTTAAGATTCCTTTTAAATCTACATCTGAAGATTTTCATCACTTAGGAAAATTTTCAAAGACAGTTTGTGATCCAGAAGATCCCCTCTGGCTCTGGAGTCTTATGATCTTGCATCTCAAGTAAAGCTGAAACACACACACACACACACACACACACACACACAACTATTAAAAGCAGTCTTTGAAGATTTCAGTTGTAGGCTCTGAGACCAAAGACAAGTTTAATTCCTAAGGTTTATGCACTATAGGAGGTCTGCTAAATAAATAAAATAGTCAATGAATAAATAAATAGCATTTGAAAGGCACTCTCTGAAACTGCTACTAGAATGCTTGGCAAATGCCTGCCTTAATTTTTCTCAATATCTGATTTCCTCCTAAGTATTTGATGTTGCCAATATTCATTTCCAGGGTTCTCTGGACTTAGGAAATCATGTAGGTGTGGTTCAAGTGGGAAAGAGCTGTAATATGCCTGCTTAAGTGTCTACTGTCCAGGAGAGTGAGTTAAGGCACAGAGGAGAAGAGAACTCAATAATTTGTGCTATATTAGCACTTCCCATTTCACAAGGTAGAAGCTTTTAAAATGCTAGTCCCAATGCTTATTTCTCTTTCCCCCATGAAATCCTCAGGGTTCTGACCTGCAGAAATACTTTCAGAAGCAACTGTTAAAAGCTGAGTTTGCATCTTTCCATTGCAACATAGAATAAAATGATAGGCATATATGTGTTTTTGTATATATATATATACATATATATATAATTGTATATATATAGATAGATATAGATATATAGATATATATGCACACACAGTATGAGTGTGTATTTTATATATTTTATATACTTACATATATAGGTATATATAGTTATATATAAGTATACATACACACACACATATATATATATATATA
>NW_019154780.1:0-11448 GCF_002288905.1 Enhydra lutris kenyoni | reverse complement strand
TATATATATATATATATGTGTGTGTGTATGTATACTTATATATAACTATATATACCTATATATGTAAGTATATAAAATATATAAAATACACACTCATACTGTGTGTGCATATATATCTATATATCTATATCTATCTATATATATACAATTATATATATATGTATATATATATATACAAAAACACATATATGCCTATCATTTTATTCTATGTTGCAATGGAAAGATGCAAACTCAGCTTTTAACAGTTGCTTCTGAAAGTATTTCTGCAGGTCAGAACCCTGAGGATTTCATGGGGGAAAGAGAAATAAGCATTGGGACTAGCATTTTAAAAGCTTCTACCTTGTGAAATGGGAAGTGCTAATATAGCACAAATTATTGAGTTCTCTTCTCCTCTGTGCCTTAACTCACTCTCCTGGACAGTAGACACTTAAGCAGGCATATTACAGCTCTTTCCCACTTGAACCACACCTACATGATTTCCTAAGTCCAGAGAACCCTGGAAATGAATATTGGCAACATCAAATACTTAGGAGGAAATCAGATATTGAGAAAAATTAAGGCAGGCATTTGCCAAGCATTCTAGTAGCAGTTTCAGAGAGTGCCTTTCAAATGCTATTTATTTATTCATTGACTATTTTATTTATTTAGCAGACCTCCTATAGTGCATAAACCTTAGGAATTAAACTTGTCTTTGGTCTCAGAGCCTACAACTGAAATCTTCAAAGACTGCTTTTAATAGTTGTGTGTGTGTGTGTGTGTGTGTGTGTGTGTGTTTCAGCTTTACTTGAGATGCAAGATCATAAGACTCCAGAGCCAGAGGGGATCTTCTGGATCACAAACTGTCTTTGAAAATTTTCCTAAGTGATGAAAATCTTCAGATGTAGATTTAAAAGGAATCTTAACATATATAAGAGGAAAAATCAATAAATGTGGTCTTTGGGCATATAATTCTCTGACATTTGTTGGGAAATATTTAAATGCTGTTTCTAACAGGTTAGAAAACCTGAAGCCTCCGTTCAGAATATTAAATGTCAAAGGATACAGTTTGAAAACCAACAATATAGTCCAATTTGATAAGGAGCCTGAGACCCAGAAAGAGAAGAAATTTGCAAAGAAGGGGAAGAGTTGAGTCTCTAAGGGAGCGACTTGATGCTGGCTCAGTGTTCTTTCTATTATAACAAGCTTGCTGGCTTTCACAGTTTTGCAAGTGGGCATTAAATGGCACAACATCTAAAAATCTCAAGCTCTTCCCAGATCAGGTACACATTATGGAAGAGTGACTTGGGGTCTGTATACAATAGCTCTTACCCGAAAAGTATTGTGTCAACCAACATAAAAGGTCAACTTACAACTATTAGTAAATCATTAGATATAACATTTTTTCTATCCCTTTAGACACAGTCTTATCATTAGCAAATTATTAACATAGATCTACTACTAAAATCACTTAAACTAATTGGAAAAAGTTCTTTTATTGATTCTTTCTTATCCTGATGGTGATGTTACTATTAAACACTAATAAACTGTATGAACATCTAGGAGAAGGAGGCTGTAACTGAGCACCTAATTACTTTGGGTGGAAGGAGGGGAAGATTTCAATAAAATGCGACCTGTAGCTTCATGCACTCTGCAAACAAACGCAAATGTCAACTTGTTTCAAAATTACAGACATTATAATCCTAGTAGCAAAGTGCCTGCTGGGAAATACCTAAAGGAAATAATAAACAATAATAGCTCTTAGCAACTGAATAATGCATTTTATCCATGAATTTAAAAAGTTCTTTAGAAGCATTAACTAATTAAGTTTCACCACATGCCCACAAGGTGGATATTAGTTCTGTTTTGTAGATGTACTCATTCAGTATGACTTGCAGCTCACATTCGTGGGAGTATTGGACAGGAAAAAATCCCACCAAAGTAAAATGTTTCCAGATCCTACCAGGCAATGCAGTGATAACATGGCAAGTGCCCCAAGTGATACCCAGGATGCATTTAACAATCAATGCACATCCAAAATATCTCATCTAATACAGAGAAACTTCAGAACCGGGAAAACTAAATCCATCAAGGTGCAGAAATCAACGTCTAGCGTAAATGTATTTGAAGTATTAGAAGCCCAAAGCTTGCTGGAAAAAGAGCTTTCATAGGTGCATTTTATGTATCACATATAAGTAAAGATGGACTCCAACAGAAAGAGGTAATCCAGAACCATTATGCCACAAAATATGAGAAAAGGAAAGCTCCCAAAACATTGTCTAATATATGCCCCTCATTTTTCAGGAAGCCTGCCCACGTGATTCACACAGTCAGGTCAACGTGAGTTAAGTCCATAAAACTCCTAGAAGAAAACATAAGCAGTATAATTTCTTTGACATCAGTCACAGAAACATTTTTCCAGATATATTTCTTCAGACAAGGGAAACAAAACCAAATCAAGCTATTGGGACTACACTAAAAATAAAAAGCTTTCCCACAGCAAAGGAAACTATCAACAAAACATAAAGACAACCCACTGAATGTAAGAAGATATTCATAAATAATATAACTGATAAGGGGTTAACATACAAAATATATAAAGGATTTATACAACTCAAACCAAAACAAAAAAAAAAAGCAAAAACAGAAATCCACAAATAATCCAATTTAAAAATGGTCAGAAGACCTAAAATAGACATTTTCTTCCAAAGAAGACATTCAGATGGCTAGCAGACACACAAAAAGATGCTCAAAATCACTAATCATCAGAGAAATCCAAATCAAAACCACAATGAGCTATCACGTCACACCTGTCACAATGTCCAAAATCAAAAACAGAAGAAACCGCAAGTATTGGCAAGGATATGGAGAAAACGGAACCTTTGTGCACTGCTGGTGGGAATGCAAATTGATGCAGCCACTGTGGAAAACAAGACAGAGGTTCCTCAAAAAATTAAAAATAGAATTACCGTATGACCCAGTAATTCCACTACTGGGTATTTCCTGAAAGAAAATGAAAACACTAATTCAAAAAGATACAGGCACCTCCATGTTTATTGCAGCATTATTTACAATTGCCAAATTATGGAAGCAATCCAAGTGTTCATCGACAGATGAATGGATAAAGATGTGGTGTATATATACAGTGGAATATTACCCAGCCATAAAAAAATGAAATCCTTCCTTTGCTACAACTGGATAGACCTAGAGGGTATAATGCTAAATGAAATTCAGTCAGTCAGAGAAAGACCAATACTGTATGATTTCGCTCATATGGGGAATTTAAGAAACAAAACAAACAAACGAAGAAAAAGGAGACAAACAAAAAACCAGACTTTTCAATGTGGAAAACAAACTAATGGTTGCCAGAGGAGAGATAAATAAGGGGATGGATGGAATAGATAAAGGGGATTAAAGGTACACCTGTCTTGATGAGCGCTGAGTACAGAATTGTTGAATCACTATGATACACATCTAAAACTAATATAATACTCTATGTTAGTTATATTCAATAAAAAGCTAATCAACTAGGATTGAGATAAAGAAGTACATAAGTAAGTAAATAAATAAAGACAGTAGAAAATGCAAAGATACCCACGGTCTCCTGTAAAGTAAGAACATCAAATGTTCTCCCCAAAAAGAGTAAGTAAGCGAATCAAAATTTTGGTTGGGAAAAGTTCATTTTTCTAAGAATTTGCTCTCAATGAGCGGTTGGCAAACTATGGCCTAAGGACCAAACCTAGCTGGCAGTCCTTACGTGTTTGTGCTGAGAGTTAAACATGATTTTAATATTTTTAAATAGCTGAAATATAATAAAGAGAATAATATTTTTCATAAGTGAAAATTACATGAAAATCAAATATCAGTGTACATAAATAAAGTTTTATTGGAACACAGCTATGCTTATTTGTTTGCTCATCATCTACAGCAGCTTTCATACTATGACAGGTTCACTAAACCTCAAACATTCATTCTCCAGTTCTTCACAGGAAATTTGCTTACTCCTTTGAGAGGCATATTTTGGAGATATATATTTATGTGTGTCTGTAACTAGATTAACTTTCCTTTATAAACTAGAGACACTCAAAGTTTGATTTCTGTCCTTCTGTATTTTATTTACATAGCCATAGCTCATCAAACTGTTTCAGAGAAAATATCAAATGGCTGAGAATTTTTCCTGACTTTTCAATAGTTACCACTCCCTTCTCAAACCACATCTATAGAGTTCTTTACTGTTTGAAACATTTTCACATCTATTAATCCATTCATCTCTCACAAAAAGCATATGAGGTACCCGTATTTCTGCTTTTCAGAGGGGGAAACCAAGCCTCAGAGCATTCAAATGACTTTCCTGAGAGCATGGGGCACCAAGCAGAAGATCCCTGCCCTATCCCAGAACCCAGACGCTCCTGGGAAAGAAGAACTCTTCTCTGAAGAAAGAAATACAAACAAACAAACAAACAAGCAAACAAAACCTCATAGTTGAGATTGAAAAAGCCAAAAACAAATAAAGGATGATAGAAACACACAAGTTTGAATTCTTTACTATGCAAGATTATCTCTGGAAGCCTACCTAAAAAGGGTTTTATCTCTGATTAACTGAAGAGGGACTTAAGAGACATACATTATTTTTGTTGTTGTTGTTTGAAATCAGTTCCATGCATATATATTATTCATTCAAAGAATAAGCTTTTTTCTATTTCCAGACTAACATAGGATAATTTAAGTGGCAGCATCTCCTATCAGTAAGAATTGCCTCTTTCTATTTCAGGTAAGATTTCACAAGGCTCCAACTATCCCCAAGGAAAAGAGAATTTCCAATTAAATGTTAATCTAAGGTCAGTGTAGCACTTACCATGAAGTCCATTTTAAAGGGCCATTTATTTGCAGTTTCAAGAAAGTGATGGACGACATCACCCACTGTCACCACGCCAGCGCTGGCAGGTACTCGATGAGGGACTAGGAGTGTCCTCACAAATCCATCTGGAGTGCTACTCTGTTTCTCTTTCCCTTTCTTTCTTTTTACTACTGAATGCTATGACCAGCTGTCAGTGACATTTTCTTACCAGTAGCAAACTTCCTTGCAACACATTCAAAATCAATACATGTTTCTTGAAAGGATTTTATGTTGCAAAAAAGTTGCACATACTTGGTAAACGTGATTTAAAAAAAAAAAAATTCAGAATTAGAGTTAAAAGTATTAGGGCAATTCTTTACTCTTCCAATTTTCTGGAAAAGGTTGGGAATTCTCTAGAAAAGATGACAGATGAGAGAGAGTGAAAACAAAGAGAGACTCGAGAATTTCTTATCTATCTATCTATCTATATACCCATTTATCATCTTTCTATCTATAGCTAGTTGGAATACATATTTATTTGATCCTGGCATGCTGGAGAATTATAAAATCGACGAACATTATGATTGGATGGAATATTGCAAACCATCTAGTCCAATTCTTAATCAGTGATGAAACTGTCACCAGAAGGAATTTTGCTCAATGTGAGTCTGAAAGTAAAGACTGTGTATACATTTAATTTACTTGCAATCTGGCCTCAGCCTAGATTTTTATATCTTCATGCAAATTATGCTCACTATCCCTCAACCTACTCCCAAAACATCACGTTATGCTTTTTCCTCTTTGTACTTTCTGAATGACATGAATGTCTTTTCCTGTTATTTTTCATACTCATGTCCTGCCAGTCTTCAAGGCTCTACTCCTCTGAATTCCCCATGCATTTTATTGGTGGCCATTTCCAATAGCACTTCTCTTATTCCCCCATTCTTCTGGTTTTCACTGTTTTATATGAGTTACAGGATTATAAATAATTTACACTTCTTACTGTTGCTAGCCCATAGGTTTAAAACGACAGAAAAGTTTACTATATAATAGAGAGTTTTTGATACCTGAATTTTGGTGAAACAATAGATGATGAGAAAGTTTTATTCCTATACCATAATAAACAGCATCAGTTAGGTTTCACTAAAATGGGTATTGATTGCTTGGGCATTTTCTTTTTCAGGGATATCTCTGACAACCTATTTGAAGAGTAACTCAAGTAACCTTAGAGCTTTTTAGTTTAAAAGAACCAAAGGGGACTGCCAGGTCAAACTTTTATACATAAAATATAGAGGTTTGAAGAAGTAAAAGAACCTATCCAGAGCTAAAACCTGAATTTTCTGGCACTTCATATCCAGATAATTCTCATCAATCATATTGCCTCCTTTAATAACCATTTTTAGTTGGTAACAACCATTGCAAAAATGTAAATATGTGTTTAGGTGTTTTGTTCCTATTAATATCATGTATTTATATTTTTAGAAGATTCCTTAAAAAAAAAACAAACCACGTAACTTCATTAAATAGCTTACTGGGCCATGCCTTATGGATCATGGAGTCCTGTGTGAATTCTCTAAAATTCTCAGATGTGGCCTTCAGCAGAGCTGGGTGGAAGCAGAGCCCGACTCCCCCAGCCCTCTCTCTAACACTGAAGACTAAATCCCTTTTTGCAGATCACTTCCCTTTGTTTGGTGCAGCTGTCTTTATGGACCCGGCTTACAGCTTTTTGTTACTCCTCCTTTACTTTATTGATGTTTAGTTATGATTCACTGAAAATGAAGGGAATTTTTATTTAATCATTAATTCAACAAATGTTGTCGCCATACACAGGTTACTGTCCTATGCCTAGTGACTTCCACTATTAAAAGTAATATGATCGGGGAGGAGTCAAGATGGCGGAGAAGTAGCAGGCTGAGACTACTTCAGGTAGCGGGAGATCAGCTAGATAGCTTATCTAAAGATTGCAAACACCTACAAATCCAACGGGAGATCGAAGAGAAGAATAACAGCAATTCTAGAAACAGAAAATCAACCACTTCCTGAAAGGTAGGACTGGCGGAGAAGTGAATCCAAAGCGATGGGAAGATAGACCGCGGGGGGAGGGGCCGGCCCCCGGCAAGCGGCGGAGCAACGGAGCACAAAATCAGGACTTTTAAAAGTCTGTTCCACTGAGGGACATCGCTCCAGAGGCTTAACTGGGGTGAAGCCCACGTGGGGTCAGCGTGGCGTCGGGTCCCGTAGGGTCGCAGAAGGATCGGGGGTGTCTGAGTGTCACAGAGCTTACAGGTATTAGAACGGGGAAGACAGAGCCGTACAGAGACAGAGCCGAGGAGTGAGCTCTAAGCTCGGGGTTACCTTGAACCGGTCGCAGGCTCGGTCAGCTCGGAGTGTGGCCGGAGGCCGGGGTGACAGGAGAAATTGGGCGCTGTTCTCTGGGGGCGCACTGAGGAGTGGGGCCCCGGGCTCTCGGCTCCTCCGGGCTGGAGACCGGGAGGCCACCATCTTCATTCCCGTCCTCCGGAACTCTACGGAAAGCGCTCAGGGAACAAAAGCTCCCGAAAGCAAACCCAAGCGGATTACTCAGACCGGCCCGGGTAAGGGTGGTGCAACTCCGCCTGGGGCAAAGACACTTGAGAATCACTACAACAGGCCCCTCCCCCAGAAGATCAACAAGAAATCCAGCCAGGACCAAGTTCACCTACCAAGGAGTGCAGTTTCAATACCAAGGAGAGCAGCGGAATTCCAGAGGAGGAGAAAGCAAAGCACGGAACTCATAGCTTTCTCCCCATGATTCTTTAGCCTTGCAGTTAATTTAATTTTTTTTCTTTTTCAATTTTTGTTCTTTTCTTGTCGTAAATTTTTTTAACTTTTACCCATTTCTTTTTTAACGTTTTTTAAGTAGTTTATCTAATATATATATATTTTTTTCCTTTTTATATTTTTTCTTTATTGGTTTTCTTTTTTTAATTGTTCCTTTTTTTTTTTTTTCTTTCTGAACCTCTTTTATCCCCTTTCTCCCCCCTCACGATTTGGGATCTCTTCTGATTTGGCTAAAGCATATTTTCCTGGGGTTGTTGCCACCCTTTTAGTATTTTACTTGCTCCTTCATATACTCTTATCTGGACAAAATGACAAGGTGGAAAAATTCACCACAAAAAAAAAGAACAAGAGGCAGTACCGAAGGCTAGGGACCTAATCAATACAGACATTGGTAATATGTCAGATCTAGAGTTCAGAATGACGATTCTCAAGGTTCTAGCCGGGCTCGAAAAAGGCATGGAAGATATTAGAGAAACCCTCTCGGGAGATATAAAAGCCCTTTCTGGAGAAATAAAAGAACTAAAATCTAACCAAGTTGAAATAAAAAAAACTATTAATGAGGTACAATCAAAAATGGAGGCTCTCACTGCTAGGATTAATGAGGCAGAAGAAAGAATTAGCGATATAGAAGACCAAATGACAGAGAATAAAGAAGCTGAGCAAAAGAGGGACAAACAGCTACTGGACCACGAGGGGAGAATTCGAGAGATAAGTGACACCATAAGACGAAACAACATTAGAATAATTGGGATTCCAGAAGAAGAAGAAAGAGAGAGGGGAGCAGAAGGTATATTGGAGAGAATTATTGGAGAAAATTTCCCCAATATGGCAAAGGGAACAAGCATCAAAATCCAGGAGGTTCAGAGAACCCCCCCTCAAAATCAATAAGAATAGGTCCACACCCCGTCACCTAATAGTAAAATTTACAAGTCTTAGTGACAAAGAGAAAATCCTGAAAGCAGCCCGGGAAAAGAAGTCTGTAACATACAATGGTAAAAATATTAGATTGGCAGCAGACTTATCCACAGAGACCTGGCAGGCCAGAAAGAGCTGGCATGATATATTCAGAGCACTAAACGAGAAAAACATGCAGCCAAGAATACTATATCCAGCTAGGCTATCATTGAAAATAGAAGGAGAGATTAAAAGCTTCCAGGACAAACAAAAACTGAAAGAATTTGCAAATACCAAACCAGCTCTACAGGAAATATTGAAAGGGGTCCTCTAAGCAAAGAGAGACCCTAAAAGTAGTAGATCAGAAAGGAACAGAAACAATATACACTAACAATCACCTTACAGGCAATATAATGGCACTAAATTCATATCTCTCAATAGTTACCCTGAATGTTAATGGGCTAAATGCCCCAATCAAAAGACACAGGGTATCAGAATGGATAAAAAAACAAAAGCCAACTATATGTTGCCTACAAGAAACTCATCTTAAACCCCAAGATACCTCCAGATTTAAAGTGAGGGGGTGGAAAAGAATTTACCATGCTAATGGACATCAGAAGAAAGCAGGAGTGGCAATCCTTATATCAAATCAATTAGATTTTAAGCCAAAGACTATAATAAGAGATGAGGAACAACACTATATCATACTCAAAGGATCTGTCCAACAAGAAGATCTAACAATTTTAAATATCTATGCCCCTAACGTGGGGGCAGCCAACTATATAAACCAATTAATAACAAAATCAAAGAAACACATCAACAATAATACAATAATAGTAGGGGACTTTAACACTCCCCTCACTGAAATGGACAGATCATCCAAGCAAAAGATCAACAAGGAAATAAAGGCCTTAAATGACACACTGGACCAGATGGACATCACAGATATATTCAGAACATTTCATCCCAAAGTAACAGAATACACATTCTTCTCTAGTGCACATGGAACATTCTCCAGAATAGATCACATCCTCGGTCCTAAATCAGGTCTCAACCGGTATCAAAAGATTGGGATCATTCCCTGCATATTTTCAGACCACAATGCTCTGAAGCTAGAACTCAATCACAAGAGGAAATTTGGAAAGAACCCAAATACATGGAGACTAAACAGCATCCTTCTAAAGAATGAATGGGTCAACCAGGAAATTAAAGAAGAATTGAAAAAATTCATGGAAACAAATGATAATGAAAACACAACGGTTCAAAATCTGTGGGACACAACAAAGGCAGTCCTGAGAGGAAAATATATAGCGGTACAAGCCTTTCTCAAGAAACAAGAAAGGTCTCAGGTACACAACCTAACCCTACACCTAAAGGAGCTGGAGAAAAAACAAGAAAGAAACCCTAAACCCAGCAGGAGAAGAGAAATCATAAAGATCAGAGCAGAAATCAATGAAATAGAAACCAAAAAAACAATAGAACAAATCAATGAAACTAGGAGCTGGTTCTTTGAAAGAATTAATAAGATCGATAAACCCCTGGCCAGACTTATCAAAAAGAAAAGAGAAAGGACCCAAATAAATAAAATCATGAATGAAAGAGGAGAGATCACAACGAACACCAAAGCAATACAGACAATTATAACAACATACTACGAGGAACTCTACGCCAACAAATTTGACAATCTGGAAGAAATGGATGCATTCCTAGAGACATATAAACTACCACAACTGAACCAGGAAGAAATAGAAAGCCTGAACAGACCCATAACCAGTAAGGAGATTGAAACAGTCATCAAAAATCTCCAAACAAACAAAAGCCCAGGGCCAGGCGGCTTCCCGGGGGAATTCTACCAAACATTTAAAGAAGAACTAATTCCTATTCTCCTGAAACTGTTCCAAAAAATAGAAATGGAAGGAAAACTTCCAAACTCATTTTATGAGGCCAGCATCACCTTGATCCCAAAACCAGACAAGGATCTCATCAAGAAAGAGAACTACAGACTGATATCCTTGATGAACACAGATGCAAAAATTATCACCAAAATACTAGCCAATAGTATTTGCTTGAATAGGATTCAACAGTACATTAAAAGGATTATTCACCACGACCAAGTGGGATTTATTCCAGGGCTACAAGGTTGGTTCGACATCCACAAATCAATCAATGTGATACAACACATTAATAAAAGAAAGAACAAGAACCATATGATACTCTCCATAGATTCTGAAAAAGCATTTGACAAAGGACATCATCCCTTCCTGATCAAAACTCTTCAAAGTGTAGGGATAGAGGGCACATACCTCAATATTATCAAAGCCATCTATGAAAAACCCACCGCAAATATCATTCTCAATGGAGAAAAACTGAAAGCTTTTCCGCTAAGGTCAGGAACACGGCAGGGATGTCCGTTATCACCACTGCTATTCAACATAGTACTAGAAGTCCTAGCCTCAGCAATCAGACAACAAAAGGAAATTAAAGGCCTCCAAATCGGCAAAGAAGAAGTCAAACTATCACTCTTCGCAGATGATATGATACTATATGTGGAAAACCCAAAAGTCTCCACTCCAAAACTGCTAGAACTTGTACAGGAATTCAGTAAAGTGTCAGGATATAAAATCAATGCACAGAAATCAGTTGCATTTCTCTACACCAACAACAAGACAGAAGAAAGAGAAATTAAGGAGTCAATTCCATTTACAATTGCACCCAAAACTATAAGATACCTAGGAATAAACCTAACCAAAGAGACTAAGAATCTATACACAGAAAACTATAAAGTACTCATGAAAGAAATTGAGGAAGACACAAAGAAATGGAAAAATGTTCCATGCTCCTGGATTGGAAGAATAAATATTGTGAAAATGTCTATGCTACCTAAAGCAATCTACACATTTAATGCAATTCCTATCAAAGTA
>NW_019154779.1:0-11450 GCF_002288905.1 Enhydra lutris kenyoni | reverse complement strand
AGTCCTTCCTAGTTAGCGACGGGATTTGTTTTCTAGGGGAATTTATGTGTATTTGCAAGGAAAGAACACCTATTTCAATCGTAGGTGATGAAGAGTTTTCATATGAATTGACGTTCATGACATGACGTAGATGGGAAACTTCTCTGAGAATGTGGACACCATTAATCGCCATGTTGAGGGGACCAGACACGTTTGAGAACATACCATTCACCCACCTGACAGACACACCAACCCTGAGAACCATAGCACATGGATTCCCATGTAAACACACCTCATGCCCAGCACACAATCCTACAGCACTGAAGAACAGCACGGTAGCTTCTGGGGGCAGAGTCACGAGGCCTCGGGTCTCGGTCCGGAACATGACCCTTAGTCTCATTGCAACAGGATCTGGATTCTGGGTGGTTCTCAAGATCAAGCCTGCAAGGAAGGCCCACCTTGCCCATTGTCCAGGTTGCTCCAAAGCAATGAGTGACTCTAGAGCACAGCATACTTACCACTCTACCTTTCCAGCAGGGCCACCTGCGATTTCAGAAAAGAAAACATGATGAACATCAAGTCATGTCTCATCCTGTGTGCACAGCTTTTTTTTTCTCCTGGTGATGGGCAGGGTCATGGGCAGTGATATGGAATCCACCTAGAGGTTGCATGCCCTGGGTCCATTGGGTGGCAAGGTGGTGTCAGTAGCACCCGTGAAAAAGCTCACTACCCTGTGGACATTAACTGAACCTGCTGTTTCCTGCAGGGTCTTTGGAATGTGGTCTCCATGGCTAACAGACGCTCCCTCAATAATCTCCCCAGTACGGATGTTGTACGTGCTGATTTCAAGAATAAGAGAAACAAGGGTTACTGTACCTCACATGAAGAAAGGCTGACTTACCACCTTGGTGAAAAATGAGGCCTCTCCCTCTGTGCTGTCGATGTCAAGGCCATCACACGGGCTTGCCAGGGGATCTAGGTAGATACACACAGAGAGTGTCAGGACCCCGGCAGGGCTCTAAGGAATCGCTCAGGGAGCTTTACTTGGTGTGTACGTGCAGACAAGTGTGTGGAGGTGGGGAGCTAATCAGTCTGGACTGAGCTGCAGTTGGCCCTTTCTGGATGGAGGATGAAAGGTCCTGGAGTGGAGCAGGAACGTGACTAGAAATTCTACCTCCTGTTGGAGCTACAGGGCCTGGAGTAGCTGTGAAATAGTCCATCACCAAGGCACACATACTCCCTGCCCCCAAACCTGCACCACCTAAGAGCAGCGAAGTAGTTTCCGGGGACAGGGCCATGAGCCCAGTAAATCCGTTTCTGTTATTCCGACCCTTATTCTCAGTCCCACAGGACCTGGAATCAGGATGGTTCTCATCATGGAGCCTGCGAAGAAGCCCCACCTTTCCCCTTTTCCAGGTTGTTGCAAACAAGTGAGTGACTCTAGAGTCTAGAACACTTACCGCCATCCCCTTCCAGCAGGGGCACCTGTGATTTCAGAAAGGAAAACAGTAGGAACATCAAATCAGGCTTTGTCCTGTTTGCATGGCTCTTTTGTTCCCTGGGGGATGGGAGAAAACCAGATGGGGAAGTGTGATAGAGGCCCGTGAGCCCCAAAGTATGAAGAGAACAAAATGAGTCCTGCCCAAATGCGCCCAGTCTTCCTACAGGTCCCACGTTCCAGGTCCCACTGACAAAATAGGTGGCAAGGAGGAATAGCTGCTACCTGTACCAAAGCTCCCTGCCCTCCAGATGGCAGGTGATCCCCGCCCCCCTGCACTGCCTTTGGGATTAGGTAGCATTTGGTAACAGATGCTCACTCAAACTTCTCCCTACCGTGTCAATTGTGCATGCTGAGATTGTTGTATGTGACCTTGATTAGAAAAGCCAGAAGACTTTTGTGTCTCCCACAAAGAATGGCTAACGTACCATCCTGGTGAAAAATGGGGTGTCTTCCTCTGTCGTTCTTGTGGAACGTTCACCCGCCTGTCCATCCAGCAAAGCTAGGGAGAGATACACAAATGGTCAGTCCACTGGTGGGGCTCGGCAGGAAGAGCTCAGGGATTTTGGCTTGAGGTGGGCATGCATGGGAGTGTATGGAGACCTTGGGTTACATGGGTATGGACTGAGCAAGCTGCTGCTGCATCAACAGAGGTCAGGGCAAGGAGCAGGAATGGAGAGAGAAACATTGACTCTGAACTTTAGCTACAGGGAATTGAAACAGTGTGACCTCTTCAACCCGAAAAAGGGTAAACATTAATATGCACACTCCATTGTACTGATAGGTAAGTTCCTCCAACCAGCGACTGTGTCGTGGTCATTGTTAAGACCGTTTCTTTGCTGCTCCTACCTATCTCTCACCTCTTCTAGGAGATTGTATTTCTTCAGAAGAACACTGTGTGGCAGGGTTGCATTCAATGCAAGCACAAGTACCCTAGAGGTTTACATTTCTTCCTGAGTCATGCATGGTCAGGAAAACCAAAGACACAGGATTTCTATATAGTGACATCTGTGCATTCCAACAGAGTCCCCATCCACAAAGTGCTGATTCTTCCCAGTCTTCCTTTCCTGTGGCATGTGGGTGTGTTCTTTGAGTCATCAGGACCCATTTTCCCAGGACCCAACCCCCAACCCGCATCCGGAACCAGCAAGTTCATGAGAGAGCTGAGGCCAGGTGAGAGAAGGGCAATCTCTAATCTGGTCATGTAGCAGATTGTCAGGAAGTTTGATCGGGCCCCAAGCTAATGATGAAGCTTTCCTGGCAGTTGCCATTTGCCAGTGAGCCTTCCCTCTGTGCATTCAAGATGTGAGTGTTTTTGTAAGGCTGGTGATGATGTTTTGGTAGACTAAAGTAGCTTCTGATTCTTTTGTGTTTTGACCATGTCTGAGAAATGTCCCCAGCTAGGACAGATGTTGGCCCCTTCCTTTCTCCCCATCTCTGTCTGAGGAAAGGGAATCCTAAGCAACCCTCTAGGTAGAACTGTGGTTAGCGTGGAATGTGGTGTCCTAGGGGGGTGTGCACAGCGGGGATGAAGGAGGTTTGGCTTTGAAACTTTGACCTGTGCACTGAACTTCATTAAGTGGGAGATGTCTTCTGATGAAAGACACCCAGTCAACACACCCACATGCCCAGTCCCATCACATCGACCCATACAAGAACAAGCCCCAACCCTCAGACGCACCAGGCACACCATCTGAATTGCCTAGTGGTTTGCAGGGACTGTAGTACAGGGTCTGGTTTTCTACAGGACATGCTGTTTGTTCAGTTCACCCCAGCCTCTGTTCCCAGCAGGAACTCAGAATTGGGGAATCTCTCCAGACCAAAGGAGGAGAAAAAGCCCTACCTTGTTCTTCAGCTAGATCTATCCCGCTAAAGTGAGTGATGGGAACACACGTATCTAGTTGCTGCTCCTGCAGTTGGAGAAAGGGAAACCCAGTGAGGATCCCAGCACCCTGTGCACACCATATGCACACATCTCTATGCCCTGGGTATCA
Organism: Enhydra lutris kenyoni; assembly: GCF_002288905.1. Lineage (NCBI taxonomy): Eukaryota > Metazoa > Chordata > Mammalia > Carnivora > Mustelidae > Enhydra > Enhydra lutris. Next base: position 7,979 of record NW_019154779.1, on the reverse strand, counting down.
TAAGCAAGCTAGATGGGATGCAGTCATTACATTTAAGATCCAGCGACAGAGAAAATGAGCTCCAGAGAAGGCTCTGGCTTGGAATGTCAAATGTCCCAAGTCCATTTTCCTCAGCAACTCATTACAAAGCCATTTTCCATAGACAGAATGACCTCCTGGAAAATGCTCATGACCATCCATTGCGAAGGAATGGTGGTGATGTTTTCTCAGTGCCCGTCTAAATACGGTGTCCGTTAATGGTATAAACTCACTGCAGGCTCTCAGCACCAAGGAAATTGTCTGCCCCTCTGGCATGTACATGCTCAGATGTTCATGGAAAGAGAAATCAAACACTGGTTGTCCCTCAGAAGCACAAAATGACTTTACCGAGGTGACAGAGTGCCTCAGACATTGAAGCTTCTGCCTTCAGCTCAGGACCTGATCATAGGGTCCTGGGATGGATCTCCACATTGGGCACCCTGCTCAAAAGGGGAGCCTGCTTCTTCTTCACCCTCTGCTACTCCCCCTGCTTGCACTCTCATGTGCTCTCTGTATCTCTCTCTCTCTCTCCTCTGTCTTTCTGTCTTTCAAATAAATAAAATGTTGAGGAAAAATGAGTTTACCTGAGGGAGAGTTGGAGTTTCTTCCTCTACCCTCAAAATGGGTAGCTCTTCCATCAGGCCCTTGGAGGGGAGCTAGGAGGATACAGAGCCACTGTGAGGACACTGGTGCAGCTACCCAGGAAGTAGGCAGGGAGTTTTGATGCATGAGGACAGGAGGCAAGTGTGTGCATGTGGGTGCATAGCAGGTACTGGCCGCACTGCTGCCAGGCCTTCTCTTTGGTGCAGAGAGGAAGGGACTGGAGAGGAACAGGGAGGAAACACGAAGAGTGTTTTTGTCTTTCTAGCTAAAGTGAGCCCGATCAAAGCCAAATAGTCAGTCCAATACATGTGAACCCCAACCTGGCTTCTGTGTGAGGACCGAGTCCCATATCCTCTCCTGATTGACATGCCACTAAGGTGTCCCATGCTTCTTCTTTGGAAATTAGTTCTGGGCACAAGATCCCAATATGCTGTGACGTCACATCTCTGTAAGAGACGTGCATCACGTCTCTGTAAGATTTTGCATCACGTCTCTGTAAGATTTTGCACGGCATAAAAAGCAGTCTTGCTTGCTGGGCTGAATTCAACCCTCAGAAAAGAAGCCTAGTAGTTTGCTTCACTCATCATTTGTCTTCCGAAAATCCCATGTACAATGCTTGAGAGCACTGACATCGTAGCTTATGTAAACTGCTGGCAACGTTGATGAGTTTGATAGATTCCTTCCACTATTCTTGAGCTTTCCCATGTGTGTGTGGGTGTTTCCGTGAAGACAGTGGCTGACTGAACCCTCCCAGGTGTTCTGACCAGTGGGAAGTTCCTTACACAGAGTCTTGGAGTCTGTGCTGACATGCTGCAGGCCAGCTTTGCAGGAGATTTGCCCCAGGGGTGTTGGTCCAAAGCTTCCAACCAAGCTTGACCTTGATTTCCTATTTGCCAGTGGTGTGTGAGTGTGTGCTTAGAGAATTTGAACCTTCCTGGGGCTTACGGGAATCTTATCAAGTACAGTAAATTCCCTCCGTGATGCTTTTCTGCCATAGGTCGTGTGTACACACTGAGACCGGCTATGACTGATGTTGCCCTGTTCTGTCCTCCACGGGTCCACACCCTTTCCAGCAATGTGGGCTTGAGCACGAGGATGTGGCTTTTCTCTGTGCACTTGACTCCAGGGACCAGGCTGTAATCTTTAACATGGGCTTCTATCCTTGCCCTGGTTTCTGTGACCTTGGAAGTCACTGTGTCATGTTGGGTCCTATCGGGGACCATCATAGAATCTAGGTTTTTGGCTGTGTGCAGAGATGCTGTTGGCCCTTTACTAGCTAGCACCTATGGTACATCATGAACCCCTGGCTGAGGGACTAACACAGGTGCATAGGCCAGAGCAACTTTCAGATTGAAACCTGAGCTCAAATCTTGGCTTTCCAAGTAGGTCAAGGATTTGGATCATTCATCTCCACACCATGCCCATCTCAGGAAAGCAAAGGGAAACGTCCTCCAGGCATAGCTGTGGTGAGCAGAGGAAGGAGTATGTAAAGTGTGCCAGGGTGATGAGAGTGTATTGGAAGAGTGACACTTTGATTGTGATGGAAGTGTGAGAAATATCTTCGGGGAAAGGCACACATTCGTGTTTACAAGCATAACGCATGAACACACAAACATGCACACAGACACACATAGACATGCACCCACGCTCCCATGCACACAGGGCCTTCATCCCACGTGCACACAAATCACCCCTGCCCTATGTTCGAGTTTGTCCAGGCCCTGTTCTACGTGGTCACCGTGCCTCACTGGATAGTCTCAGTCAGTATCCCTCAACCCCCATTCCTTGTTGGAACCCAAAATCAGGGGGCAGGCTGCTTTTTCGTCTAGATTTCCTCCCAGAGCTTGATGTTGTTAAATACGTACAGCTGTCATTCCCCCCAGGGTCTACCTGTGATTGGGGAAAAGGAAACACTGTGAGGATCCCAGCATCCTGTCTGCTGTTGGGCCAGCTCTTTGGTTTGGGGACGACTTCAGGCAGTTAATTGGATGAGGTCCCATGGTTGAGTCCATGTCCCCCCACCCAAGTTGAAGAGGACAATTGGAATGATGCTGGAACTGTTCATGGCAGATCTCCGAAGTCCATTCTGATCAACAGACAGAACGTTCTTTCTCAAGGAGAAAACTTTTCTGCTGAAGAAGGTGTTTGATCCCATCGAGTTTGTAACTGAGGCTGTCCTGTGTCATCACCCTTTTTGGGTCCACTGTGTGTAAGAGGTCAGACCCAGCATTCCTCCCCGAGGGGAGACTGCTGCCCCCTTCCCCCGGGAGTGCCAGTTTTCATCAAACTCCATTGATGGAAAAAATCAAGGAAGCACCATTACTGTCTCTGAGAAAGAGAAGTGAGCTTACCTTAAGAAGAGTTGGGGAGCCTTCCTCTGTCCAGCCCCTGGGAAAGCCCTTGGACTGGCCCTCCACAGGGTCTAGGAGGACAGAGAGGAGCTGTCAGGACAATGGCTGCACTACTCAGGAATGACTAGGGGAGTTAAGTCTGCTGGATGTGGATGGGGGGCAGAGTGAATGGATGTGAAGAGTGACCAAGCAAGGCCTGACATGCTGCTGGGCCCACATCCTTGGTGTATATAGAAACACAGAGGAGGGGAGCAGAATGGAAAAGGGAAACAGGGCCTTGACTTTCAAACAGAGGGGATGTCATCAGTGGGAACTCATCAGCGTCTGTCTGGGAAACACTCAAGGCACACTTGATTTCAGGGCGCAGTCCCCTGAGCCCTCCTGCCCACTGTGAAGCCAAGCCAGCTTGTCACTACTTCACCTGGTCATAGGGCCTGTTCAGCTGTCCTCCCTGCACCTCTGCTGTGACCCTATCAGTCCTCTATTGCCTTGGAGTAGTGAGTTTTTCGGTGATGGAATCTAAGTACTGTGGATGGTTGTATTCATTAGTACGTGTATGTTCAGTGACACTGCTCACATCCCTGATGCTTTGTAGGTAGCGCTGCCATCTATGGGGAAAACATTGCCATCCTATCTCATGGAACCTCTGTACCCGTGACAACATGACCAGCCCTCCCCCTTTCCTCCCTGCACCATCCCTTCCACTTTCTGGGTCTACGAATGCCCCTACTCTAGTGTCCTCAAAGCCTGGGATCGTGTAATGTACCTCTTTCCTTGTGTGCTTGCTTTCAAATGGTGTGTTAGGTTTCCAAGGTCCATCTATTTCCTAAAATATTGGAAACCTTTGTTTCTTCTTATGCCTGAATTTCACACCATGATGTGTATGGATGCCATTTAATGTGTCCTTTCCTCCCATGTTGGATTTGGGGGCTGTGCCTGTCTGTGGCTATTGGGAACCCAGCAGTGTGAGACATTAGTGCACAGATTTCTGTCTGTTTCCAGAATGAGAAGACGTCACTAAATGCATTGGCCCAATTTGTACAATGGTAAACACATGGAATGTACTGGGTACTTGGGTTCCCCAAATGTGGTGAGGTCATTTTGTTCCTTTGAAGGTACATAGCACACCCATGTAAGATATGGCTAACGGGTGGAAGTGGAGGGGGGAGATCGTGAAACCACCTGTCATATTCTGTTCCATTTGTCTTTCAGCATTACTGGTGGAAAACATAGTCTCTTCCTTCCTACACATCTAAGAACCATGTTTCCTTGAGAGACCTATATGGACCTGTGTGTTCCAGAAAGACCTAAGATCCATCCCTTCAGCTAGTAGACACTTTTTCCCTGTGCCCATTGGATCCAGTTTGAATGAGAATTTCATCGTGACTTGTGGACTTAATGGGGACAGACGGCATAGAGGGAAATGGCTACCAGTGAAATCAGAGGAAAATGTGTCTCAGCAGTTTTAAAATCTTCGGTTATGTCTGTGCTACTGAACGAAAGAATGCATCTCCAATCAACGTAATGAGTCAATCTCCAAGGTACCTTCCTCGGTGTCCCCAGTGGGGTAGACCTGATCGTGGAGTGAGAACCAGACTTTCTTCTTGGGTGGTCGTGCAGGGGCTGGTGTGGTTGTGGGCAGCTCCACATCCTCAGGGGGAAGCTCCACACAGATTGCTGGGAGACTCATAGAAGTAGAGAGCAGTGTTGGCACCTTGTTGTCAGTAGCCCATAGGGGGATTCGACATTCTTTATTTCTAATCCAACCGTCTCATGCCCCTACTCACCAGCTGCCCATCAGGCATTCCTCCCTCCAGGTGGGACTTAGGAAGAGGTCGCTGTGGGCTGTGCTCTGAATTCCGCCCTTCCCACACCCACAGGTTCTGTGGGCAATGGCTTGTATTCAGCAGAGACATGATAGAAACGCAACAGAGTTCTGTGAGCATGCCTGATGGCCTGGGTTCACATCCCCTTGAGCAGCCACACCTACCTGAGAGTGTTCCCAAGAACCCTCTGTGCCCCGTTTCCCTGCCCCCCAGCCTAGACGTTAGGGTGCCATCATGGTGTCCCAAGTGATTGAGTCCAAGGAGCGCCTGAGACCTAGGGAGGGACGGGATGCTTCCCAGTCACTTGGCAGGTGTTGAGGAACAGACTGCCTATGGACTCAGCTAGACAGCTGGCTGTGGGTGAATCCAGACATGGGAGGATGGAAGCCCCCTCTTTATCCTTCCCATGAGAATGATGCTTGACAGCCAACAGAGAATCCCTTTCCCTTTCTCCTGTCCTCCCCACAGCAGCACTGATGGGGGTGGCAACGGGGTGGAAGCCCCATTGGACAGTGGAGGGCACTGAAATGTAGGGTGGTGAAGAGACTGTCCCGAATTGCCACCCTGATGAGGGATGGATCTGGGACAGGAATGTCATCGTTTCCCTGTGGATGGAGATCCCCGAGCCCCTGACACTCACACAGGGCCCCTGAGAAAACGTCCTGAAACCCTCAACCAAGAGCTGCCCTCACAATCTCAAAACCTCCTTTGCCAGTATTTCTGTAGGGGAGAGCAAGTGCCACGAAACCAGACTCAGTCCTCACTCACCTCTGTGTTTGTGGCCCTGGCATAAAATATGTGGTGGTTTCTTCCAAATGGAGCCCTAGTGAAGGACCAGGAACGTGTAGCATTGGCCACGTTCGCTCACCTCTCTGCAAGGTCAGCACAGTCGCCCATGGCCATCCTGAAGGCCAGTTGAACCCCATAGCTACTGGGGTTCTGCTTGGCTCCCAAGCTGATTCAAACTCCCAATGGTCACATAGGACCCCACCAAGAATTCGCTTGCCTTCCACTCCCAATGGTGACACTTTGACTCCTCTGAGAACTCGCTTGCCTTGAGCTGGCCAATCTGGAGGAGCAGTTCATGGTATGAACGAACATGGAGGTGGCCATGTGGGCTGGGGATGGTTGGTTTCAGGAAGGATATGTATGATGCTGAATGGCCTACTCTTGATGTGAGGACTGTTCTGAGGAGCCTGGATGGAAGTGAGGCTACCCTGGCTAGAGTGAGTTCCCCCCTACTCTCTCATTCTTCCCCAACATCCCCTGTCTACTTTCAGGTCTCTTGATACCCTCTGGAGACTGTAGGTTTAGGAAACACTCTCCTGTCTCCCTCCCTAGGCTGGGCCTTGAGAACCCAGCCCAGCAGTATCTTTGAGACCAGCAGACAGTCCACTGTGCAGCTGCCATGTGTTCTTTTCACCCACCCATTGGCACAGCCTGTTCCCATCCACTCCCAGGCATCAAGCAGATGGCCTGTGAAACCCTCCACCTCAACCCATGAAAACACCGTGATACCTTCCGGTGTCTCTCCTAAAAACAGCTGCATTTCGACCACTGATCGTTCCTCCGATTTTGTCATCTCCATCGGGAAGAGGTTACCGGCAATTCGTTCCCCTCAAATGTGTTGCCTGGGTTGCACCAAGATTCTCCTGATCCAGGGACAACAGTGCGGTGTGTGACCTGGGTCTGTTCCCTGTATGACTGTGACCAAAATTGGCATTCAGAAAGTGTATGGTTTTCTGAATGTAGAAGCGATTTAAGCAAGTCAGCTTCCCCAAGAAATCCCAATGAAATAACCCAGAAAAAATAACAAACACAGGCATTGAACCAGGAGGAGAAATCAGAGGGTGGAAAGGAAAAGCCAAAGAGAAGAAGCTGGTCTCTGTAAAAGGGAGGAAGCCAGCTTGAGAGAAGAGAGTTGAGAAAATCAATAGGCACATACCCGTAGAACAGCAGTTGAGATTTCCCATTGTGGGGACCTTTACACCTGTTCACCAAACTGCAAGGGGCTCGGCTAACAGAGTGACAGTTGAAACGGAAGGATGGGTGCATGTCATCAGGTCACCATGGCGGTGGTTCATGACAGAACTCTCAGAGTGAAGGCATCCCTGCACACTGTGGGGTCATGGAGGAAAGTGGGTTGGAGAGGGGTCGATGGATGATGGACATTGAAGAAGGCCCTTGTTGTGACCAGCTCTGAGTGGTGGAGAGAAGTGATGAGTCCCTGCATTCTACTGCAGAATAGAATACTGCACTGTAAGTTAACTAACTACATTTTTTAACATTAAAAAAAAGATACTCCTGAGGGCAATGAGGAGACTTAAATATTCATTTTACTATCTGCTACTCTGTAAAACTCCTATTTATATGAGATTGTTTCACAAAGTCTCTCTAGGAGTTCTTGGGTGGCTCAGTGGGTTAAGTATTGGCCATTGGCTCAGGTCATGCTCTTGGAGACAATTCAGAACTCCTTGGCAACAACCCGGGGGATATAGGCTTTTACAGGCAGCAAATATAACGTGATTTCTTTAAAATAATTTCTACCTGGGACACCTGGGTTTCTCATTCGCTTAAGCAGTTGCCTTCGACTCAGGATCAAACCTAGCATCAGTCTCCCTGCTCAGGGGGCGTGCTTCTCCCTCTGCCCATCACCCAAGTCATGCCTGCTGTGTCCAATAAGGAAAATATGTTTTTTAAAAAGTGCTTAATGTGGGGCTCCCCTCCCCAGGAATGCCCTGTGTTCCTTCCAGGAGCCCCTTGGAGCCAAGGGTGACAGTTACTAATATTGTCTTTGGGGCGGACTGCCTGAGCCACGAGTTAAGGATACAAACATATGTCTGTCATTTTTCAGTGAGTTGCATTAATTTGGATCGCAAGGTGCCCTTTCTGCAGGAGACAGAGAGATACTCTTTGAAAACACTATATCCTCACTGCGTGTCCGATTTCAAAGGCCCTTAGTGCACTGACCTCCCTCTTGCCTGCCACCCATCCTCCATTTCCGGTCTGCAGGGAGGGCCTCCCTTTGTGGACAGCGGGTTGTCTCCACCACTGGATGGAACCTCCGGGGCCTGCATACATGGCATGCATATGTCGTGTCCCTGCATGGACACAGAGGATGAGTCAGATGACAGCTGGGTAGGACCCTCTTGGCAGCCGAGGTCAGTCTGTGCACTCTGGA
>NW_019154778.1:7289-11466 GCF_002288905.1 Enhydra lutris kenyoni | reverse complement strand
CTTGAAGAAACTTCCACTGACCAAATTTTAATTGCAGGGGAGTCATAGGTTATTATTTTCATCAAAAAGAATAATGAATGTAAATAATAACTTATGACTCTTTAGTGTCACATAAACAGAGAAAAAGAAAGAAAGAAAGAGAAAAAAATTAACTCTTTTACTAATTTTGGATAGAATCTTGTATCAACTTATTACTCTGCAAATTAGTGACTAATAGGAATAAACCTGCCATACCTTTTTTTTTTTAATGATTAACAGTCATTGGCCCACAAATGATGAAGAAACACTCTTACTTACAGAAGAATCGCAGCACTCATATGTAGAGGAACTGAAAAAACTGAAAATGTCACCAGTTTGCAACTGCAATGGGATAATGGATTCAAGTAGGGGACATCAGTGAATGTTAAAACCATTAGGGGTCAAGTTCTTAAGAAACAGGATATATGCTTAGTTCCAAGCATTATCCCACACATTCCTTGCTAGTAGCATAGGAAAATACAGTATCTTTTTCACTGGGGAGAGCTGGAGGTCACCACCTTAACTGAGTCTTCAAACCTTGCATCATTCATAGGGAAACAGTCTCACATTATGAGACTTCTGATGATGTGACATGAAGGACAAAGCATGAATAATAAAACATTTTTACCAAAGGAAAAAAAATTTATCTGAATCTACTTAAGCCATCCCATCCAAATTTCTTTATAAAAAATATAGTGGAGAAAGAAACAAATTAAATGACACAAAGAGAAAATAATCAGGCAATTCCAGAATGGAGGACATTTTACAAAATGTCATGAAAAGAGATGTTTAAGTAATGTTCCAGATGAAAGGGATTATAGGGATTATAACATAAAACAAAATACAATGAGCCACATTGATTGGATCCTAATTTGGAAAACAAATCTAAAAAAGGCACTTTGGAGAAACATGAAAAAATTAAAAAATGAATCAGCTATATAATATATTAAGGAATTATTTCTAATTATTGTTCTATTAGTATTAAAGATATGTAGAAAATGTCATTATCCGTAGGAAATACATGGTGAAATATTTAGAGATGAAGTGTTCTAAGGTAAAAAAAGCAAACAGACAACTACAACAACAACAACCAAAAAACCTTTAAAAGTCATACAAATATAAAAGCAAATATAAAAAATGTTTTTTATTTAAGTTTTATTTTTAAAAAATGCTGGTATAGTTACTTAGAGTGTCATGTTAGTTTCAGTTGTACAAAACAGTGGCTCAACAATCTTATATATTACTCAGTGCTCATTGTGATAATTGTTTATGTTTAATCCCCTTCACTCATCTCAGCACCACTCCCCATTGCTTCCCCCTGGTAACCATCAGTTTGTTCCCTGTAGTTAAGTGTCTGCTTTCTGGTTTGTCTCTCTTTTTCCTAGTCTGCTTGTTTTGTTTTTAAGTCCCGCATATGAGTGAAATCATATGGGATTTCTCCTTCTCTGACTGGTTTATTTCATGGAGCAGTAAACTAACTAGATTCGTCCACGTTGTTACAAATGGCAAGGTGTCATTTTTTTTAATGCCCAAGTAGTAGTCCATTGTATTTAGATACCACATCTTCTTTATCCATTCATCTATCAAGGGAAGCTCGGGCTGCTTCCATAATGTGACTACTGTAAATACTGCTGCAGTAAACACGGGGTGGGGGGGGGATGCATATATCTTCTTGAATTAGTGTTTTTGTATTCTTTGGGTAAATACCCAGTAGTGGAGTTACTGGATCATATGGTAATTCTATTTTTAACTTTTTGAAGAACCTCCATGCCATTCTCCACAGGGGCTATGGCAGTTTGCATTCCCACCAACAATGCACGAGGGTTCCTTTTTTTCCACATCCTTGACAACACTCCTTTCTTATGGTTTTTGTTTGTTTGTTTTAATTTTAGCCATTCTGACAGGTCTGGAGTGATAGCTCATCGTGGTTTTCATTTGCATTTCCCCGAAGAAGAATGATGTTGAGCACCTTTTCATGCATCTGTTGGCCATGTGTAGGTCTTCTTTGGAGAAATGAAATCTGTTCATGTCTTTGGCCCACTTTTAACTGGATTATTTGGGGAGGGGGTTTGTGGCGTTGAATTGTATAATTCCTTATGCATTTTGGATACTAACCCTTTTATGGTAGGTCACTAGCGAATATCTTCTCCCATTCAGTAGGTTGTCTCTCAGTGTTGTTGCTTGTTTCCTTTGTGGTGCAGAAGCTTTTAATTTTGATGTAGCCCCAATAGTTTGTTTTTGCTCTTGTTTCCCTTGCCTCAGGAGACACATCTAGAAAAATGTTACTATGGCCAATGTCAGAGAAATTACTGCCTGTGCTCTCTTCCAGAATTTTTGTGGCTTCAGGTATGACATTTAGGTCTTTGATCCATTTGAGAGTAAGGTCTTTAATCCACTGAGATTCGTTTGGAGTATGGTGTAAGAAAGTGGTCCAGTTTCATTCTTTTGCATGTAGCTGTCCAGCTTTCCCAACGCCACTTGTTGAAGAGACTGTCTGAATTTTTCCGCTGCATTTTTTTGCCTCCTCTGTTGAAAAATTAATTCACCATAAAACCGTGGGTTTATTTCTGGGCTCTCTATTCTGTTGATCTATATGTCTATGTTTGTGCCAGTACCAAACTGTTTTGCTTATTATAATTTTGTAGTCTATCTTGATATCTGAGGTTGTGATTCTTCCAGTTTTGTTCTTTTTTTTTTTTTTTTTTTTTTTACCAAGGTCCTTTAACTATTCAGGGTCTTTTGTGGCTCTATACACATTTTAGGACTATTTGTTCGAGTTCTGTGAAAGATGCCCTTGGTTATTTTGATAGGGTTTGCATTAAATCCGCCGACGGCTTTGGGTAGTACAGTGTGGACATTTTAACAGTATTCTTCTAATCCATGAGCAGATCTCTTTCCATTTGTTTGTGTCATCTTCAGTTCATTTCATCAGGGTTTTATAGTTTTCAGAGTGTAGGTCTTTCACCTCATTGGTTAAGTTTATTCCTAGGCATTTTATTATTTTATTGTAAATGGGATTGTTTTAATTTCTCTTTCTGCTACTTCCTTATTAGAGTACAGAAATGCAATGGATTTCCTTGTATTGATTTTGGGTCTTGTGACCTTCCCAAACTCATTTGTCAGTTCTAGTAGATTTTTGGTGGAGTCTTTCGGGTTTTCTATATAGAGAGTCGTGTCATTGGCAAATAGCGACAGTTTCACTTCTTGCTTACCAATTTGGATGTCCTTTATTTCTCTTTCTTGTCTGATTGCTGTGGTGAGGACCTCCAGCACTATACTGAATAAAAGTTGTGAGAGTGGAGGTCCTTGTCTTGTTCCTGATCTTAGGGGGAAAGCTCTCAGGTTTTCCCACTTAAAGAATGATGTTTCCTGTGGGTTTTCAGATATGGCTTTTATGATGAGGAGGTAGGTTCCCTCTAAACCTACCTTGTTGAGGGTTTTTATCATGAATGGATGTGGTACTTTGTCAAGAATGCTTCTTCTGCATCTAGTGAAATGATCATGTGGCTTTTACCCTTTCTCATGTTGATGTGATGTATCACATTGATTGATTTGCAAATATTGAACCACCCTTGCATCCCAGGAATACATCCCATTTGATCATGGTGAATGACTTTTTTATTGTATTGTTGGATTTGGTTTGCTCATATTTTGTTGAGGATTTTTGCATCTGTGTTCATCAGAGATATTGGCCTGTAGTTCTCCTTTCTTGTAGTGTTCCTATCTGGTTTTGGTGTCACTGTAATGTTGTCCTCACAGAATGAATTTGGAAGTTTTCCTTCCTCTTGTATTTTTTGGAACAGTTTGAGAAGAATAGGTACTAACTCTTCTTTAAACATTTGGCAGAATTCACCCAGAACGGGTGGAGAGTGTTGTGCTGTGCTGGTTCCCACAGGTGTCCATATGTTTAGTCTGGGAGGCTGGGGAAGTGAATGGTGCCTGCCAGCTCTTTTGTTCTTGGAGAGGTCTCCCAAAGATTCCTGCCCCTCCCACACAGGATCTGAGATTAGAAAATTAATCTCCTTCCCATACAGCCCAGGTGATTGTCAAATTGTCAAACTGCTGTTTGTCTGCCCTATCTTACTGAAGCTGCTTGTTGTGCGGTCTCTTTAAGGGCAGGGACTCAGTTTCCTCCCACCCTCCCAGCTCTCTCAGGGCC
>NW_019154778.1:0-6845 GCF_002288905.1 Enhydra lutris kenyoni | reverse complement strand
ATCCATTGGTTGGTATAGGGAGTGTTCACTGTACCGTCATTCTAACTGTATCTTTGAAGTTTTGACAATATCTATATACAATGGAAGTGAGGCAAATTGTATTTTATTTTTATTTATTTATTTATTTATTGTGGGTAATAAAGCAAGGTTTATTGAGTGATAGTGAAGTGATAGTACAAAGCTCCTGAGGAGGGAGGGGACCCAAGAGGTTTGCCTGGAACTGAGTTAAATTTAAATAATTTGGGGGGCCTTACTGTATTTGTTCTTATAATTTTTTATTCATGGCATTACTAATGGTTTTCCTTTCTAAGTCATATTTCCTTTTAAAATTAAAAAATGATTTAAATAAATAAGCCAGCTTAAAAATATTAAGTACATGGCATATGTAATAGTAGAATTACTAGTAGACAGAGTAAAGGTCATAAAGGTAGAGGGCAAATGACTGAACTTTCAGAAATATTGCCTTATAGGATATTTCTGATGTTTATATAAAGCAGATTAATTTTTATTCACTATCTTCTCAAATTTTATTTTATTTTATTTTTTTAACTGAATTTTTAGGAGTTTTTATTGTTATGTAAGTCATCATACGGTACATCATTAGTTTTTGATGTAGTGTTCCATGATTCATTGTTCCTTGCAGTACATGCCCTTGTTAATACCCATCACCAGGCTCAGCCATTCCCCCACCTCCCTCACTTCTGAAACCCTCAGTTTGTTTCCAGGAGTCCATAGTCTATTATGTTTCATCTCCCCCTCTGATTCCTACCCCTCCTTCATTTTCCCCTTCCTTTTCCTAATATGCTCCATGCTATTCCTTGTGTTCCACATATAACTGAAACCATATGATAATGTCTTTCTCTGATTGACTTATTTCACATAGCATAATCCCCTCAAGTTCCATCCATGTTGTTACAAATTGTGGGTATTTATCCTTTCTGATGGCTGAATAATATTCCATTGTATATATGAACCACATCTTTATCCATTCATCTGTTGAACAACATCTCAGGTCCTTCCACAATTTGGCTCTTATGGACATTGCTGCTATGAACATTGGGGTGCATATGGCCCTTCTTTTCACTACATCTGTATTTTTGGGGTAAATACCCAGTAGTGCAATTCATGGGTCATAGGATAACTCTATTTTTAATTTTTTGAGGAACCTCCACACTGTTTTCCAGAATGGCTGTACCAACTTGCATTCCCACCAACAGTGTAGGTGGTTTCCCCTTTCTCCACATCCCCTCCAACATTTGTTGCTTCCTGCCTTGTTAATTTTTGCTGTTCCAACTTATGTAAGGTGGTATCCATCAATGTGGATTTGATTTGAATTTCCCTGATGACTAATGATGTAGAACATTTTTTTCATGTGTCTGTTAGCCATGCATATGTCTTCTTTGGAGAAGTGTCTATTCATATCTTCTGCCCATTTTTTGGCTTGATTATTTGTTTTTTGGGTGTTGAGCTTGAGAAGTTTTTTTTATAGATCCTGGAGACAAGCCCTTTATCTGTAATGTCATTTGCAAACATCTTCTCCCATTCCGTGGGTTACCTCTTTGTTTTGTTGACTGTTTCCTTTGCTGTGCAGAAACTTTTTATCTTGATGAAGTTCCAAAAGTTCATTTTCACTTTTGTTTCTTTTGCCCTTGGAGTCATGTCTTGAAAGAAGTTGCTGTGGCTGATGTCGAAGAGGTTACTGCCTAAGTTCTCCTCTAGGATTTTGATGGATTCCTATCTCACACTGAGGTCTTTCATCCATTTAGAGTTTATCTTCGTGTATGGTGTAAGAGAATGGTTGAGTTTCACTCTTCTGTATATAGCTGTCCAATTTTCCCAACACCATTTATTGACAAGACTGTCTTTTTTCCGTTGGATATTTTTTCCTGCTTTGTCAAAGATTATTTGACCATAGAGTTGAGGGTCCNTTTTTCCTGCTTTGTCAAAGATTATTTGACCATAGAGTTGAGGGTCCATATCTGGGCTTTTTATTTTGTTCCATTGATCTATGTGACTGTTTTTGTGTCAGTACCATGCTGTCTTGGTGGTCACAGATTTGTAAATAGCTTGAAATCAGGCAGCGTGATGTCCCCAGCTTTGTTTTTCTTTTTCAACATTTCCTTGGTGGTTTGGGGTATTTTCTGGTTCCATACAAATTTTAGGATTATTTACTCCAGCTCTTTGAAAAATTCCATTGTTATTGAAGAAGACACAAAAAAAATGGAGAAACATTCCATGGTCATGGATTGGAAGAATAAACATTGTAAAAATATCTATGCTGCCAAGAGCAATCTATAATGTCAATGCCACCCTGATCCTCAAGTTTTAATACCCCTTTAGGATAGGAAGATGGTTTGGTATCAAACAGATCTCAGTTCAAAATCCTAGTAGTTCTAACTTTATACTTGGGGCAAGTTACTTAATTTCTGCCTCGGTTTTTTGACATGTAAAATGGAGAAAATATCAGCTTACAGAATATGACTTATGGAAATAATGAATGTAAACTGCTTTCCTGTGTCCAGCACAAGGTAGAGGTTCAAAAAGTTGTAGCCATTATTATTAGAAGGTAGATATTAAGCACTCATTTTATGGATGAGAAATTTCAGAGTCAGAAAAACTATATGCCTTGTATAAGTTAAATATTATATTTTGGGTGCATCATTTCTTGAGCATTGATTTAATATTCCAAAACCACATTTTATCACATCTCTGTTGAGATAGTAACTAGGAAAGTATACACCAAGACTTTGACTCCATTGCTAATTTGGTACTGCATTTTAATACACTGCTAGTTGCCTTAGGTAGACAGGCATCAGAGTTGTTGCTATGTATTTTAACTAGATTTTTGAGAGATCCTTTTCAATGTATTCACTTTTGTAACTACAGAATATAGTTATCACCTAAGTGCTATTGGTGACAAGAGGAACTGAATGAAAGGGTACAAGGATGAAAACTAATATTCACTACTAAAAAACAAAAGTGAAAGTAAGAGCAATTTCTTTTTTCTCTTTCTTTCTTTTTCTTTCTTTCTCTTTCTTTCTTTCTTTCTTTCTTTCTTTCTTTCTTTCTTTCTTTCTTTCTTCTTTCTTTCTTTCTTTCTTTTCCCCCCTCTAGTAGTAGAACCAGAGAAGCACTGGCCTTAAGAGCACTGGTTTAGTAGTTGTGGTGCACACAGGAGTGAAGAGAATAGATATCAGGACCAGGGACCATAGTAAGAGTACACTACTCTAAATTATTATTATTTTGCAAGGCACCATGCCATTCAGCCTCCTTGACCAAGCCAGTTTTGTACACACAACTGAGTTCACCTTCTCTTGATAAATACAGAACTGGCAATTTCGAGGTGTGAAATTATGTCATATTTCTGGCATTTCTAGATTAAGAAATAATCTGCTTTATTTTAAAAATAACTCCTCAGAACAGATTTAAGATCAGACTATGAATCAGTGGGGGAAAAAATAAATTTAGAAGCCTGAAAATCCTGACCTAGTGCATCTGTTATCTAGGGCACTGCTGCATCATCCTCCCGACACATGTACTCAATATGGTCTGGACTTTGTTTACTCAATAATTACATTTTCTTGCTTCTTGCTTCTCTAAGTGATAGCAATACCTTATTAAGGTATTTAACACCAGGTGTATAAAGCACATTTTCTAGTAAAGGGATTTTTTGAATCTTTAACATGGAGTTGTGATTGTGTTTGTATCACACACTTCTTGAGCAATTCAATACCAACTCATGGTATTCTTGTCATGGGGTGGTTATCCAGTTACATGATAGTATTGGTCATGACAATTCCACATGAAAGTTCAAAAAGATGAAAGTCTGAAAGTCATAAGATGTCGTCAGTGTAAGTAGTTACAATTACCTCTGAGGGCAAAAGATTAAATCTATTTTTGCATGAATTTTTAACCACCATATCTCTACTTTCTAGAATGCCTTTTATATAATTTGTGATCTGATTTCTTGACAAATTAGACATGTAAACAGGAAATGATCCTAATGAAAAACAGTGGTAATGTATTTGTTCAAAACTGCCCGAGACTGTTTAAAATATAAGATGTCTCTCATGAGAAACACATGAGGGTTAGGATTCCCATGAAATAGTTAATCTTAATAAGGAAGCCAAGACATTTGGTAAATATGGGGGTTTCAATGCTAAGAGTGAAGAAAAGTGGCAGGTTGCCAAGGAGAGATGGAACAGGTTCATAGAGATGTTTGTTGCAAGCAACTTGATTTGTGGCAAACTCATTTGCCTCAGGAAGTCACTGACAGTGGGGGAGGAGATGGAGTAGATGCTATAGTTGCATCTAGCACTGATCCAGACAAAACCACAATCAAAACCCAGGGACTGACATTGGATCATTAAAGATCCCAGCCACTTGTACAGTGCACCTAGCTGAGACTCAAAATATCTCAAAGAAGGCAGAATCTCAATTTCTCAAGAAAGGAAATAAAGAACTGCAATGTCTGAATGTTTTTATCTAAGCTCAGATTAGAGCAGTAACGGCATTAAAACAGGATAGGTTTAATAATAAATCTTGGCAATATAACTGTGATCTACAGAGTAGTAAATTTTTCAAGTTCATTTGCTCTACCTCCTTTTAAGCAGTATACAAGTGTACTATGTATGCATATACAATGAGGCCATTATATTGTGGCAGGAGTGGAAGAAACAGCTATGGCATGATTAATTGTAGAACAGAATTACTTGACAGCAGAGCTGTCAAATATCAAAACACTTGCCAGGATTTTAAATTGAACAAGTTGAGGAATGTATATTGTTGTTGCTATAAGAGAAATCAACCCACAATTTGAGTAAAAATTAACTCTTTATAGTGTCTTCTTCCTTATCTGTACAGCATCAGAAAAAAATGCCTACATGTAAACAGGCATTCAAGATTGATGACATAAATAAATAAAGGAGCAGCATTTGTAAGGCCCTTTGAAGTTTGCTAAGAGCTTTCACGTACATTATTTTGTTTAATCCTCATAACAACATGATGAGATTGATTGGGTAGGCATTTCAGTGAAGCCTACTCTGGGCCAGGTTTTATGCTAGACACTTAAGATAAGAAGATAGATGAGATCCCTTTAGCCAAGAAATTAACAAATAAGGAAACTGAGTCTCAGAGACAGAGATGGTCTAGTAAGTTTTCACTCTAACCCCCCAAATCTATATCTTTGGGCTCAAAATCTGATGTTTTTATTCTCTTATCTTGTGCCGCTAAACAAAATGGGGCTAAATTAGTCAAGAGAAACACATTTTTGTTGAAAGCTGGCTTCCAAAGCACTCTAAATGTCATACAGTGAAACCAGCTTAACAGAAAACTCAATTCAAAGATCACTTGCCTATTAAAGCAAGGGTTTTAGACCACTAACTTTATTTCCTTTAGGTGCAGTGCTGAATAAACTTGCATTAAAACAGAGTGAACTGTTCAGCTTTGACATGTGAAGAGTTTAGAAGACATCAGTCCTAGCTTTACAATAAGAAAAAAAAGAAACCGAATCAAATGAAAAAACAAACGATTTTTCTGAAAACATTCAGAGAACTAAGGTTGCAGGGCAAAAAAACTGTCCTGAAACTTGGAGAGACAGGTGTATCCAGAAACAGAGTCACATCTGCTTACCGGGAGCTGAAGCCTCTGGTATCATAAATTGATAGAAACACTTAATGGTGTGGACCAGTCATACTTAAAAACTTCTGGAAGCCCAGTCTTAGGGTTGGAGGGAGCCACACATTCATGGGTTTTACCTCCAGGAATCCTAACAGGTTCTGCCTACAAAGATTAAAGAACAACCCCTTTATGTCTTTGGCAAGGGGAAGGTAAACAATTAATTTGAAAAACACTTAGGAGAAAAGTAACTATATGTCATATTGATAGTATTTATCCCTGATATGCTGTGATAAGAGTAGCACTTCCCCTTTGTGCTTTTCCTCCCCAAAACCCACACCCCTGTTGAATCATGAGAAAAACAGTAGACAGACCCCAGTTGATGGATATCTACAAATTCCTGATGAGTACTCCTCAAAACTGTCAAAGGCATTGAAACAAAGCCTGAGAAACTGTCACAGTCAAAAGGAGTCTAAGGAATCATGATGTCTCAATGTAATGAGGTATCCTGGATGGGATCCTAGAACAGAAAAATATATTAGGTAAATGTTAAGGAAATCTGAATAAACTATGAAGTACAGTTAATAAGAATGTATCAATATTGGTTGATTTATTTTAACAAAAATACTAACAATAAAAGAAGTTAAATGTAAAGTAAATGGGAATTTTTGGGGTAGCTATCTTTGCAACTTTTCTGATCATCAAAAACTATTTTTAAAACACTAAGGAATGACATAAACAAACAGAATAAACTGGGTCTTGAAATAACTTCTTAAGTTCCTTGAGAAATAGCTATGTTAGGAAGCAGAGTTGGCTATGACCATAATATAGTCTTGAAAGGTTTCCTGACTTCCATTTTGTGTAAGACATCTGAGGAGCTGTGAAGGAGAAAGTGGACCCCACTTAGCCAACGAGATTGATGAATCACACGTTCATCTCCTGGAGTGACAGATTTTGAGGTATAAATGATTTTGTTAATTATATTTCTCACAAAAGAACCAAGTTCTCCCTACTTATAGAGTGTGAACACTTAAAGGAACCTCATATGCACTCAAGTTCAGTTCTCTCCCTTTACAACCAAAGAAATTGAAAAACAGGAGGGAAAGCATCCGTATTGGATCCAAGATCAGAACTCTGTTTCCTTTTGTCACTGATATTTAATATGAAAAATATTGAAGATATAGTTAGAATGACGGTACAGTGAACACTCCCTATACCAACCAATGGAT
>NW_019154777.1:6016-11593 GCF_002288905.1 Enhydra lutris kenyoni | reverse complement strand
GTCCATTGACGTGCGTTTCTGCCTGCAGGTAGGTGCTGAAGGTGTGTCAGTCAGACTGCTCATATTTTCCAGAGCAGCCTATGAAATTGGTGTGGGCTCAGGTGCCTTGAAGTTTTCTCCCATTCTGGAAGGTTTGGGCAACTGAGATGTGCAGAGTTCCCTCGGGAGAGGAGGCTTAGTGATTCTGTTTGGTTCTGGAGGTCCCATCCTGGAGGGCATGTGGTCTCGGCTTTGGGAATCAAGTCTTCAGACAGCAACTCGGGGAAGACTTCGGAGCGAAGTTATGGCAGGCCCGATCTGCAGACCCTGAAAGCAGCTCCTCAGTATTTGAAATTCGGATGCCTGGGAGCAGCAGCAGAGGCTTTTCTGTCTGAACTCTAATCTAAGATGGCCTCGGAATGATAGGGTTGCTACATGGGTCCATGGGAGGTTCTTCCTATCTGGGGTTTTTCCCCGGCTCCCAAGAGTTTGCTGTCTTTCTGGGGGAAGGGAAGAGTGATGTTTTCCATGTCAGGGGTCCCGCCAAAACAAGGATTCCAGAGTGAGGTTGTGGATCTAGTGGCCTGGACAACCCCACCAAGGGTTCGGATTTGAGCCAAGAGGCACGAGAGGCATGCTCTCTGGCTTCCTGATCCAGCCCCCAACAGGGTGTGCTTTAAAGGGGTCTCAGGCTGAGGGTCACAAGGCCTGCTTGTGCCCAGCTGCCACTCCTGAGTGGGTGTGGTCTCATGGGCCATGTAGCTGGCTCCCACCCTAGAGTAGTACAACAATCTATACATCCACATTCCTGCCATTAGGAAGGAGGAGTACTCTGCTGTGATTCAGGTTCCCCCATAGGCAGGGATTTTCGCAACCTTCTGGGGTCAGATACCTGCATACCCAGGTTCGCAGGAGATGACGGTATCTGACCAAGACAGAGCCCACCTGCAGGATATGGGTCGCGCTATGTGGCTGGCTGACAGGAGGCTGGGCCTCGGGCTATGTCAGACAGAGCATCAGTTCACAGGGCAGCCTATGATATCAGGGTGCCCTTGAAGGCCATGCTACTGGACAATCATGTGGGGATTCTGGGCAGACCCGTAGGGCATTTCTTCCTTCCGGTGGGCAGGCAGAAGGCAGCTTTGTTTTTCCAGAATTCCCAATATGGATGGCCTGCTGGCAAGGTGTGTGTGAATGGAAGTCTGAAAACAAAGCTATGGTTATGTTCAGTGCCGAGGCCATAACAGTTCCAATGTGCAGCGTCTGTTTCCAGATCTCAAGCACCTGAGGACGTTCGAGTGTGAGATGTCGGCTCACGCTGGAATTTGTATCCATGATGGACAACGAATGCTCATGCGGCCTTAAGAAGCCTTGGCGGCTTTCCGAAGTTGGAGCTTGTGAGCTGCTACAAACAGCAACGTGTTCTTCAGCGTGACAGGGGAAGTCCAGTTAGAGGGCTCCAGGGTCCCCATATGGAAAGATTCGATAGCAGAACTCTCGGAATGGATGCCTGGAAACTCCACCTCCGTTACCACTGAAGCCTAGGAACATGGCAGCTTTGATCCAGTGGCTCTGCTTTGCAGTTCCAAGGGATCTGAGTTGACGGACGTTCTCAGTCCGACGGGTCACAATGCTGCTTAGTGTCCAGGGAGACCTTAGGATGTGCCGGTAGCTCTGGGGCCTTGCAGGAACCTCCTAGCCTGTGGGTGGGTCGCCGTACCCAAGAGCAAAGTTTCCTTCTCGGGACCAGAGGGGTTCTTCTGTATGGCTCAGGGACCAAACGTTGGGCCATATGTTGGTTTTCCAGAACAGGCCGGAGGGACAGAGGCCTGAAAACCTAAGCTAGGTTTTGGATGAGGTCCTAGGGGCATGTCAGGTGAATCTTCAGACTCAGGCCCATTAACGTGCGTGTCTTCCTGGAGGTAGGTGCTGACGGTGTCTCATACTGCGCATTTATTCCAGAGCGGCCTTTGAAATAGGGGTGGGTTCAGGTGACTTGCAGGTGTCTCCCATTCTGGATGGTTTGTGCAACTGAGACGGGCAGAGTTTCCTCGGGAGAGCAGACCCAGTGATGCGGTGTGGTTCTGGGGGTCCCATCCTGGAGGGCACGTGGTCAAGGCTTTGGGAACGAAGTCTTCAGAGAGCAACTCGTGGAAGAATTAGTGGCGAGCTTATGGCAGGCCCGATGTGCATACCCTGAAAGCACCTCCTCAAATTTGAAATTCGGGTGCCTGGGAGGCAGTAGCAGAGGCTTTTGTCTCTGGACTCTATACCTAGGATGGTCTCGGAATGGACGGGTGAGCACATGGCTCCATGGGATACTCTCCCTTTCTGGGGATACTGCGAGGCGCCCAATATTTTGGTGTTTTTCTAGGGGAAGGGAAGAGTGCTCTTTTCCATTTCAGGGGTCCTGCCCAAACAGGGATTCCAGAGACGGGTTGTGGGTCACGTGGCCTGGACAACCCCACCAAGGTTTAGGATTTGGGTCTAGGGGCACAATAGGTTCTCTCTGTGGGATCTTGGTCCAACCCTGACAGGCTGTGCTTGAAAGGGGTCTCAGGCTAAGAGTCACAATGCCTCTTTGTGCCCAGTTGCCCCTCCTGAGTGGGCGTGGTCTCATGGGCCATGCAGGTGGCTCCCACTCTGAAAGTAATACCACCATATCAACATCCAGTGTCCTGCCATGGGGAAGGAGGAGTACTCTCTTGTGCTTCAGGTACACACAAGGGCAGGGTTTTGCACTACGTTCTGGGGTCAGGTACCTGCATACCCAGCTTGGATGGAAATAACGGGCTCAGGCCTAGGCAGTTCCCACCAGCAGGATATGGGTCCCGCTATCTGGATGGCCGACAGGAGATTGGGTCTCGGGCTGTGTTACACAGAACATTAGTTCACAGGGCGTCCTATGATATCAGGGTGCCCTTGAGGGCCGTGTGGTTGGACGATCATTGGGGGTTTTGGGCAGACCTGTAGGACATTTCTTCTTTCTGTTGGCCAGGTAGAAGGGAGCTTTGTGACTCCAGAATTCCCAAGGTGGAGGGTCTGCTGGCAACCCTTGTGAGGATAGAAATCTGAACACAAGCTATGGTTATTTTCAGTGCCGAGGGCATGACAGTTCAAATGTGCAGCAGCTGTTTTAAGATCTCCAGCACCTGAGGATGGGCGAGGGTGAGATGTCTGCTCACACTGGAATTTGTATCCGTGATGCCAACGAATGTTCGGGTGGCCTCAAGAAGCCTTGGAGGCTTATGCAAGTTGGAGGTTGTGAGCTGCTCCAAACCACAAGGTGTCCTTCTGCGGGACAGGGGAAGTCAGCTTAGAGGTCTCCCACATGGAAAGATTCGACAGCAGAGCTCTCCGAATGGATGTCTGGAAACCCCACCTCGCGTTACCACAGCAGCCAAGGAACAGGGCAGCTTTGATCCGCTGCCTCTGGTTCGAAGGCCCACGTGATCTGAGTTGACAGAGCTTCTCAGTCTGACGGGTCAAAATGCTGCTTGGTGTCCACGGAGACCTTAGAATGTGGCTGTGGCTCTGGGGCCATGCAGCAATCACCTAGGCTGAGGGTTGGTCCCCGTTCTCAAGAGCAAGGTTTCCTTCTCGAGTCCAGAGGGATTCTATTGTATGGCTAGGGGTCACACGTTGGGCCATAAGTTGGTTTTCCAGTACAGGCCGGAGGGACAGAGGCCTGAAAACCTAAGCAAGGTATTGGATGAGGTTCTAGGGGCATGTCAGGTTCAATCTTCAGACTCAGGTCCATTGACGTGCGTTTTTTCCTGCAGGTAGGTGCTGAAGGTTTGTCAGTCAGACTGCGCATTTTTTCCAGAGCAGCCTATGAAATTGGTGTGGGTTCAGGTGCCTTGAAGGTTTCTCCCATTCTGGAAGGTTTGGGCAACTGAGATGTGCAGAGTTCCCTCGGGAGAGCAGGTCCAGTGATGCTGTTTGGTTCTGGAGGTCCCATCCTGGAGGGCATGTGGTCACGGCTTTGGGATCCAAGTCTTCAGACACCAACTCGGGGAGAATTAGGAGCGAAGTTATGGCAGGCCCGATCTGCAGACCCTGGAAGCAGCTCCACGGGATTTGAAATTCAGATGCCTGGGAGCAGTAGCAGTGGCTTTTCTGTCTGGACTCTATATCTAGGAATGCCTCGGAATGATAGGGTTGCTACATGGGTCCTTGGGAGGTTCTTCCTATCTGGGGTTTTTCCCCGGCTCCCAAGTTTGCTGTCTTTCTGGGGGAAGGGAAGAGGTCTGTTTTCCACGTCCCGTTTCCCGCCCAAACAAGGATTCCAGAGTGGGGTTGTGGGTCGTGGCCTGGACAACCCTACGAAGGTTTCGGATTTGGGCCAAGAGGCACGTGAGGCCTGCTCTCTGGCTTCCTGGTCCAGCCCCCAACAGGGTGTGCTTTAAAGGGGTCTCCGGCTGAGGGTCCCTATGCCTGCTTGTGCCCATCTGCCCCTCCTGAGTGGGCGTGGTCTCATGGGCCATGTAGCTGACTCCCACTCTAGAGTAGTACAACCATCTCCACATCAACATTCCTGCCATTAGGAAGGAGGAGTACTCTGCTGTGTTTCAGGTTCCCCCATAGGCAGGGATTTGCACTACCTTCTGTGGTAGATACCTGCATACCCAGGTTCGCAGGAGATGACGGGCTCTGACCAAGACAGAGCCCACCTGCAGGATATCGGTGGCGCTATGTGGCTGGCTGAGAGGACGTCGGGGTTCGGGCTGTTAAGACAGAGCATCAGTTCACAGGGCGGCCTATGTTATCAGGGTGCCCTTGAGGGCCATGCTGCTGGACACTCATCTGGGTATTCTGGGCAGACCCGTAGGGCATTTCTTCCTTCTGGTGGGCAGTCAGAAGGCAGCTTTGTTTTTCCAGAATTCCCAATATGGATGGCCTGCTGGCAAGGTGTGTGTGAATGGAAGTCTGAAAACAAAGCTATGGTTATGTTCAGTGCCGAGGCCATAACAGTTCCAATGTGCAGCGTCTGTTTCGATATCTCAAGTACCTGAGGACGTTCGAGTGTGAGATGTCTGCTCACGTTGGAATTTGTATCCATGATGGCCAACGAATGCTCGTGCGGCCTCAAGAAGCCTTGGCGGTTTTCCCAAGCTGGGTCTTGTGAGCTGCTCCAAACATCAAGGTGTACTTCAGCGGGACAGGGGAAGTCCAGTTAGAGGGCTCCAGGGTCCCCATATGGAAAGATTCGATAGCAGAGCTCTCCGAATGTATGCCTGGAAACTCCACCGCCGTTATCACTGAAGCCTAGGAACAGGGCTGCTTTGATCCAGTGGCTCTGCTTTGTAGTTCCAAGGGATCTGAGTTGACGGAGATTCTCAGTCTGACGGGTCACAATGCTGCTTGGTGTCCAGGGAGACCTTAGAATGTGGCGGTAGCTCTGGGGCCATGCAGGAACCTCCTAGCCTGTGGGTGGGACCCCGTTCTCAAGAGCAAAGTTTCCTTCTCGGGACCAGAGGGGTTCTACTGTATAGCTCAGGGACCACACGTTGGGCCATATGTTGGTTTTCCAGAACCGGCCGGAGGGACAGAGGCCTGAAAACCTAAGCTAGGTTTTGGATGAGGTCCTAGGGCCAT
>NW_019154777.1:3310-5916 GCF_002288905.1 Enhydra lutris kenyoni | reverse complement strand
GTGGCGGTAGCTCTGGGGCCATGCAGGAACCTCCTAGCCTGTGGGTGGGACCCCGTTCTCAAGAGCAAAGTTTCCTTCTCGGGACCAGAGGGGTTCTACTGTATAGCTCAGGGACCACACGTTGGGCCATATGTTGGTTTTCCAGAACCGGCCGGAGGGACAGAGGCCTGAAAACCTAAGCTAGGTTTTGGATGAGGTCCTAGGGGCAAGTCAGGTTGAATCTCGGACTCAGGCCCTTTGACGTGTGTGTCTTCCTGGAGGTAGGTGCTGACGGTGTCTCATACTGTGCCTTTTTTCCAGATCGGCCTATGAAATTGGGGTAGGTTCAGGTGCCTTGCAGGTGTCTCACATTCTGAATGGTTTGGGCAACTGAGACGGGTAGTGTTTCCTCGGAGAGCAGGTTCAGTGATGCGGTGTGGTTCTGGGGGTCCCATCCTGGAGGGCATGTGGTCACGGCTTTGGGAACGAAGTCTTCAGACAGCAACTTGGGGAAGAATTAGGAGCGAGGTTATGGCAGGACCGATGTGCAGACCCTGAAAGCAGCTCCTCAGGATTTGAAATCGAGTGCCTGGGAGGCAGTAGCAGAGGCTTTTGTCTCTGGACTGTATACCTAGGATGGTCTCGGAATGGAGGGGTGAGCACATGGCTCCATGTGATATTCTCCTTTCTGGGGATTCTGCGAGGCTCCCAAGAGTTTGGTGCTTTTCTGTGGGAAGGAAAGAGTGCTCTTTTCCATCTCAGGGGTCCTGCCAAAACAAGTATTCCAGAGACGGATTGTGGGTCACGTGGCCTGGACAACACAACCAAGGGTTAGGATTTGGGTCTAGGGGCACAATAGGTTCTCTCTGTGGGATCCTGGTCCACCCCGACAGGCTGTGCTTGAAAGGAGTCTCAGGCTAAGAGTCACAATGTCTGTTTGTGCCCAGTTGCCCCTCCTGAGTGGGCGTGGTATCATGGGCCATGCAGGTGGCTCCCACTCTGAAAGTAGTACCACCATGTCAACATCCACTTTCCTGCCATGGGGAAGGAGGAGTACTCTGTTGTGCTTCAGGTACACACAAGGGCAGGGTTTTGCACTACCTTCTGGGGTCAGATACCTGCTTACACAGGTTGGATGGAAATAACGGTCTCGGGCCAAGGCAGTTCCCACCAGCAGGATATGGGTCCCGCTATCTGGCTGGCCGACAGGAGATTGGGTCTTGGGCTGTGTTACACAGAGCTTTAGTTCACAGGGCGACCTAGATATCAGGGTGTTCTTGAGGGCCGTGTGGTTGGACGCTCATTTGGGGTTTTGGGCAGACGTATAGGACATTTCTTCTTTCTGCTGGCCAGGTAGAAGGCAGTTTGTGACTCCAGAATTCCCAAGGTGGAGGGCCTGCTGGCAGAGCTTGTGAGGATCGAAATCTGAAAACACAAGCTATGGTTATGTTCAGTGCCGAGGGCATGACAGTTCCAATGTGCAGCAGCTGTTTCAAGATCTCCAGTCCCTGAGGATGGGCGAGGGTGAAATGTCTGCTCACACTGGAATTTCTGTCCATGATGGCCAACGAATGCTTGGGTGGCCTCAAGAAGCCTTGGAAGCTTATCCAAGCTGGAGCT
The DNA here is from genome assembly GCF_002288905.1 of Enhydra lutris kenyoni. Lineage (NCBI taxonomy): Eukaryota > Metazoa > Chordata > Mammalia > Carnivora > Mustelidae > Enhydra > Enhydra lutris. The sequence goes on along the minus strand of NW_019154777.1, from coordinate 4,317 downwards.
TGTGAGCTGCTCCAAACCACAAGGTGTCCTTCTGCGGGACAGGGGAAGTCAGCTTAGAGGTCTCCCACATGGAAAGATTCGACAGCAGAGCTCACCGTATGGATGCCAGGAAACCCCACCTCGCGTTACCACAGCAGCCAAGGAACAGGGCAGCCTTGATCCGCTGCTTCTGGTTCGAAGTTCCAAGTGATCTGAGTTGACTCAGGTTCTCAGTCTGACGGTTCACAATGCTGCTTGGTGTCCAGGGAGACCTTAGAATGTGGCTGTGGCTCTGGGGCCATGTAGGAATCTCCTAGGCTGAGGGTTGGTCCCCGTTCTCAAGAGCAAGGTTTCCTTCTCGAGACCAGAGGGATTCTATTGGATGGCTAGGGGCCACACGTTGGGCCATAAGTTGGTTTTCCAGAACAGGCCTGAGGGACAGGGGCCTGAAATCCTAAGCTAGGTATTGGATGAGGTTCTAGGGGCATGTCAGGTTCAATCTTCAGACTCAGGTCCATCGACGTGTCGTTTCTTCCTACAGGTAGGTGCTGAAGGTGTGACAGTCAGACTGCGCATTTTTTCCAGAGCAGTCTATGAAATTGGTGTGGGTTCATATGTCTTGAAGTTTTCTCCTATTCTGAAAGGTTTGGGCAACAGAGATGTGCAGAGTTCCCTCGGGAGAGCAGGCCCAGTGATGCTGTTTGGTTCTGGAGGTCCAATCCTGGAGGGCATGTGGTCACGATTTGGGAACCAAGTCTTCAGACACCAACTCGTGGAAAAATTAGGAGCGAAGTTATGGCAGGCCCGATCTGCAGACCATGAAAGCAGCTCCTCAGGATTTGAAATTCGGATGCCTGGGTACAGTAGCAGAGGTTTTCTATCTGGACTCTATATCCAGGATGGCCTCAGAATAATAGGGATTCTGCATTGGTCCATGGGAGGTTCTTCCTATCTGGGGTTTTTCCCCGGCTCCAGGAGTTTGCTGTCTTTCTGGGGAAAGGGAAGAGTGCTGTTTTCCACGTCATGGG
>NW_019154777.1:0-3260 GCF_002288905.1 Enhydra lutris kenyoni | reverse complement strand
GTGAGGATCGAAATCTGAAAACACAAGCTATGGTTATGTTCAGTGCCAAGGGCATGACAGTTCCAATGTGCAGCAGCTGTTTCAAGATCTCCAGTCCCTGAGGATGGGCGAGGTGAGATGTCTGCTCACTGGAATTTGTTTCCTGATGGCCAACGAATGCTTGGGTGGCCTCAAGAAGCCTTGGAAGTTATCCAAGCTGGAGCTTGTGAGCTGCTCCAAACCACAAGGTGTCCTTCTGCGGGACAGAGGAAGTCAGCTTAGAGGTCTCCCACATGGAAAGATTTTACAGCAGAGCTCTCCGTATGGATGCCTGGAAACCCCACCTCGCGATACCACAGCAGCCAAGGAACAGGGCAGCCTTGATCCGCTACTTCTGGTTCGAAGTTCCAAGTGATCTGAGTTGACTCATGTTCTCAGTCTGACGGGTCACAATGCTGCTTGGTGTCCAGGGAGACCTTAGAATGTGGCTGTGGCTCTGGGGCCTTGCAGGAATCTCCTAGGCTGAGGGTTGGTCCCCGTTCTCAAGAGCAAGGTTTCCTTCTCGAGACCAGAGGGATTCTATTGGAAGGCTAGGGGCCACACGTTGGGCCATATGTTGGTTTTCCAGAACATGCCTGAGGACAGGGGCCTGAAATCCTAAGCTAGATATTGGATGAGGTTTTAGGGGCATGTCAGGTTCAATCTTCAGACTCAGGTCCATCGACGTGTCGTTTCTTCCTGCAGGTAGGTGCTGAAGGTGTGACAGTCAGACTGCGCATTTTTTCCAGAGCAGTCTATGAAATTGGTGTGGGTTCAGATGTCTTGAAGTTTTCTCCTATTCTGAAAGGTTTGGGCAACTGAGATGTGCAGAGTTCCCTCGGGAGAGCAGGCCCAGTGATGCTGTTTGGTTCTGTACGTCCAATCCTGGAGGGCATGTGGTCACGATTTGGGAACCAAGTCTTCAGACACCAACTCGTGGAAGAATTAGGAGCGAAGTTATGGCAGGCCCGATCTGCAGACCCTGAAAGCAGCTCCTCAGGATTTGAAATTCGGATGCCTGGGTACAGTAGCAGAGGCTTTTCTATCTGGACTCTATATCCAGGATGGCCTCGGAATAATAGGGATTCTGCATGGGTCTATGGGAGGTTCTTCCTATCTGGGGTTTTTCCCCGGCTCCAGGAGTTTGCTGTCTTTCTGGGGAAAGGGAAGAGTGCTGTTTTCCACGTCATGGGTCTGCCCAAACAAGGATTCCATAGTGGGGTTGTGGGTCACGTGGCCTGGACAACCCCACCAAGGGTTAGGATTTGGGCCAAGAGGCACGAGAGGCCTGCTCTCTGGCTTCCTGGTCCAGCCCCCAACAGGTTGTGCTTTAAACGGGTCTCAGGCTGAGGGTCCCAAGGCCTCCTTGTGCCCAGCTGCCTCTCCTGAGTTGGCGTGGTCTCATTGGCCATGTAGCTGGCTCCGATCTAGAGTAGTACAAACATCTCAATTTCCACATTCCTGCTAGGAGGAAGGAGGAGTACTCTGCTGTGATTCAGGTTCCCCCAAAGGCAGGGATTTGCGCTACCTTCTGGGGTCAGATACCTGCATACCCAGGTTCGCAAGAGATGACGGCCTCTGACCATGACAGAGCCCACCTGCAGGATAAGGGTCGCGCTACGTGGCTGACTACAAGAGATCGGGGCTCGGGCTGTGTCAGACTGAGCATCAGTTCACAGGGCGGCCTATGATATCAGGGTGCCCTTGAGGGCCATGCTGCTGGACCCTCATGTGGGAATTCTGGACAGACCCGTAGGGCATTTATTCCTTCCGGTGGGCAGGCAGAAGGCAGCTTTGTTTATCCAGAATTCCCAATATGGATGGCCTGCTGGCAAGGTTTGTGAGGATGGAAGTTGAAAACAAAGCTATGGTTATGTTCATTGCCGAGGCCATAACAGTTCCAATGTGCAGCGTCTGTTTCGAGATCTCAAGCACCTGAGGACGATTGAGTGTGAGATGTCTGCTCACGCTGGAATTTGTATCCATGATGGCCAACGAATGCTCGTGCGGCTTCAAGATGCCTTGGCGGCTTTCCGAAGCTGGAGCTTGTGAGCTGCTCCAAACATCATTTGACCTTCAGCGGGACAGGGGAAGTCCAGTTAGAGGGCTCCAGAGTCCCCATATGGAAAGATTCGGTAGCAGAGCTCTCCGAATGGATGCCTGGAAACTCCACCTCCGTTACCACTGAAGCCTAGGAACAGGGCAGCTTTGATCCAGTGGCTCTGCTTCGCAGTTCCAAGGGATCTGTGTTGACGGAGGTTCTCAGTCTGACGGGTCACAATGCCTTTGGTGTCCAGGGAGACCTCAGAATGTGGCGGTAGCTCTGGGGCCATGCAGGAACCTCCTAGCCTGTGGGTGGGACCCCGTTCCCAAGAGCAAAGTTTCCTCCTCGGGACCAGAGGGGTTCTACTGTATGGCTCTTGGACCCCACGTTGGGCCATATGTTGGTTTTCCAGAACAGGCTGGAGGGACAGAGGCCTGAAAACCTAAGCTAGGTTTTTGAATAGGTCCTAGGGGCATGTCAGGTTGAATCTTCAGACTCAGGCCCATTGACCTGCGTGTCTTCCAGAAAGTAGGTGCATACGGTGTCTCATACTGTGCCTTTTTCCAGAGCTGCCACTGAATTTGCGGTGGGTTCAGATGCCTTGCAGGTTATTCCCATTCTGGATTTTTTGGGCAACTGGGACGGGCAGAGTTTTCTCGGGAGAGCAGGCCCAGTGAGGCGCTGTGGTTTTGGGGGTCCCATCCTGGAGGGCATGAGGTCAAGGCTTTGGGAACGAAGTCTTCAGACAGCATCTCGGGGAAGAATTTTGGGCGAGGTTATGGCAGGCTCGATGTGCAGACCCTGAAAGCAGCTCCTCAGGATTTGAAATTCGGGTGCCTGGGAGGCAGGAGGAGAGGCTTTTCTCTCTGGCCTGTATACCTAGGATGGGCTCGAAATGGACGGGTAAGCACATGGGTCCATGGGATATTCTCCCTTTCTGGGGAATCTGCCAGGTTCCCAAGACTTTGGTGTTTTTCCGGGGAAGGGAAGAGTGCTCTTTTCCTTCTGAGGGGTCCTCACAAACAGAGATACCAGAGACGGGTTGTGGGTCACGTGGCCTGGACAACCCCTCCAAGGGTTAGGATTTGGGTATAGGGGAACAATAGGTTCTCTCTGTGGGATCCTGGTCCAGCCCCGAAAGGCTGTGCTTGAAAGGGGTCTCAGGCTAAGAGTCACAATGCCTGTTTGTGCCCAGTTG
>NW_019154776.1:3193-11559 GCF_002288905.1 Enhydra lutris kenyoni | reverse complement strand
GAGTTTTTCTGCCTTGTCATTTTGTCCAGATAAGATTTGCTTTCTCCTCCTCTGGAATTCTGCTGTTCTCCTTGGTAGGTCAAGTTGGTCTTGGCTGGGTTTCTTGTTGATCTTCTGGGGTAGGGGCCTGTTGTAGTTATTCTCAAGTGTCTTTGCCAGAGGCAGAATTGCCCCCCTCCATCAAGGGCCAGGCTAAGTAATCCACTGGGGTTTGCTTTCGGGAGCTTTTGTTCCCTGAACACTTTCTGTAGAGTTCCGGCGGTAGGAAATGAAAATGGTGGCCTCCCAATCTGGAGGAGCTGAGAGCTTGGGGTCCCGCTCCTCAGAGCGCCCTCAGAAAAGAGCGTTCCCAATTGTTCCCGTCTCCCTGGCCTCTGGTTGCGCTTGGAGAAAAACACTCAATGGATCACGCTTGGAGTAAAGCGCTCGGTCGCTTCTGCCTCCCTGGCCTCTGGTCGCGATTGGAGAAAAGAGCTCGGTCGCTTCCGTCTCCCTGGCCTCCAGTCAAGTGCTTGGAGAAAAGTGCTCAGTCACTCCATCTCCCTGGCCTCCAGCCACGCTCCGAGTTCACCCAGCCTGTGCTTGGTTCATGGTAACCCCAAGCTGAGAGCTCACTCCTCAGCTTTGTCGCTGTAGCCGGCTTCCTTGCTTTAATACCTAAGAGCTCTGTGACACTCAGACACCCCCAGTCCTTCTGTATCCCCGTGGTACCTGGGGTTATGTTGACCCTACGTGGGTTTCCCCCCAGTTTAGCCTTTGGAGCGATGTCCCTCAGTGGAGCAGGAATTTTAAAACTGCAGATTTTGTGCTCTTTTGCCCCGCCGCTTGCCGGAAGCCGGCACCTCTCCCCGCGGTCTATCTTCCCGTCACTTTGGATTCACTTCTCCGCAGGTCCTACCTTTCAGAAAGTGATCGATTTTCTATTTCTCGAATTGTTGCTCTTCTTCTCTTCGATTTCTGGTTGGAGTTGTAGGTGTTTGCAATGATTAGATAAGCTATCTAGCTGATCTCCTGCTACCTGATGTCATCTCAGCCTGCTACTTCTCCGCCATCTTGACTTCTCTGACCAAGCTATTTTCTTAACTAGGCAAATATCCCAGAGTGGGAGAAAAGTCCATTTCCCCATTAGGCCATTCCTGGATTCGATGGATCTCATGGAAACAAACTCCAGCCTCAGCGACCTCCTGACACTCACCTTAACCTCATATCCCGGGGAGCATTCCTCAGCAACTGTAGATTAGCCCTGCCATGTCCTAGGCCCTAACCATACCCATAGATTGGCTTCACACACTTCCATCCTCACAGCCGTGGTCTATAATCCCTCCAGATAGAAAACACCAGAGTCAAACCAGAGGATTCTGCCTTCCCTCCACATGCAAAACATGCCCGATAGAGCTGCACACAAACCCCAGATTAGGAGAAAGCTGCACGATAACCCTCAGCCGTCCACAGTTGTGATAGCCGACCCTGGACACTAATACACATTCCGTCCCTCAACCTGCGAAGCGACCTCCGTCAGCACCCAGGTAGCTGGTGTCAGAGTCAGCAGATCGGACCTCCCATGCCCCATATCCTAAGCCTAACCCTAGGTTGACCTTTCAGGCATCCATAACCAGAGCNCCTAAGCCTAACCCTAGGTTGACCTTTCAGGCATCCATAACCAGAGCCCTGCTCTGGAATCCCTCCATTTGGAGGACCTTAGAGCCATACAACAGAACTCCACCTGTCCTGATGGAAACCATACTATTTGGAGCTGTGCAAAGCCCCCTGAGCTTTAGTTCCCTCCAAGCCCCAGCAGTACACCCATATATTCAGTGGCACTAAGATACATATTCTAGTCTCAATGAATGCCTGACACTCACCCTAACTTCAGAATCTGGAGAGCTCACCTCAGCATATGCAGATAGGGCATCCATGCCTTATACCCTAACCATAAGCTGAGCTTGGGCTTTCAGAATTCTGTTCCATAACTCCTGGAACATATGTCCTCAAAATTGGGACTCCATAGCCACACCAGGACTCTCCCTGCCCTCAAGATAGGAACTGTGCCCTATGGAGCTGCACAAAACCGCTAGATTAGGGTAGACATGTAGCGCCCCCAATGCCACCCTCATGTGTATGCCACCCTGGATACTACTGCACAGTGTGACACCCTGAGTCCCGTCCTCCAACCAGCCACTGAGATGGCTGGCCCCAGAGCCAGGAGATCGGACCTGTCATGCCCTAGGCTCTTATGTTAAACCTAGGTTGGGTTATCAGGTCTCAGACCCAGAGCCCTTGTCTCGAATCCCTCCACATGGGGGACCCTGTAGCCACAAATCAAAATCCCTCTGCCCCCCAAAAGGAAACCATTTCTTTTGGAGCTATGTAAAATCCTCAGAAACAGCAGAAATCTGTGTTGCCCCTGAGGCCACGCCCACTTTTACAGGTCATCCTGGACACAAACACCCATTGTGACCCATAGCCTGAGCAGCATTTTCAACAAAGCCACATGGGTAGCCCGCCCCAGAGTCAGGATCTAATGCCAGGATGCCATGCCACTAGGACCAAATCCAAAACCTAGGCTGGGTTTTCAGGCATCCATACCCAGAACCTTACTCTCGAATCCCTCCATATGGGGAAAACTTGATTCCTAAAACAACACAGCACCCACCGCCCAGGATAGATCAAGCTATTTGGAACTGCACAAAAACCCCTGAGCGGGAGAAGACTCCTTGCCCCCATGAAGCTAAACCTACATTCAGCATATCTCATTGACACAAACTTCAGCCAGAGCAACATCCTAACACATGCCTTAACCTCAGATCCCCTGGAGTTTGCCTCAGTGTCAACATGTTGGGCCTGCCATTTCATAGGCCCTAACCCTAGCCCTAGCTAGTTTCTCAGGCCTCTGTCCAGAGATTCCTGGTTCACAAGTCCTCCAGTTTGGGTACACTGGAGTCACAGCACAAGACTCTTCCTGCTCGCCAAAAGGAAAACCTGCCCTATGGAGTTGCACTCAACACACAGATTAGGAGATAGCTGCACGAAACCCCAAACCCACCCTCCTTTACAGAATCTAGGACTGGATACTAAAATACATTCTGTCCCTCAACCTAAGACCCAACCTCCAGTCAGCCATCCACGTGGCTGGCACCAGAGTCAGCAGATCAGACTGGCCATTCCCCAAGGCACTAATTGTAACAATAGGTTGCATTTTCAGGCATCCATCCCCAGAGCCCTTCTCTCAAATTTCTCCAGATGGGGGACCACTAAGCCACAAAACAGAACTTCTCTTGCCCCCCCAGAATCTTTCTAGAGTTATGAAAATCCCCCTGAGTTTGGTGAAACCTGCATTGCTCCTGAGACCACACCCATTAATGCTGGCTGCCCAGGACACAAACACCCATTGTGCCTCCTTGCCTGAGCACTATTTTCAATACAGCCCCATGGATATCTTGGACCAAAACCAGGATCAAAATCCTGCAATGCCACTGTGAACTAATCTTATCCTTAGTTTGCGTTTTCAGGCATCTATACCTGCAGACCTGCTCTGGAATCCCTCCATATGGGGGATGGCTGAGCTATAAGACAGGACAGGAACTATTCCCCAGAATGGACGAGAATATTTTTTTAAATACACAAAAATCCCAGAGAGGGATAAAACTCAATGTCCCATGAGGCCAGTCCCAGATTCAATGGATCTCATGGACACAAAATCCACCTGAGCGACCTCTACTCAGGGTAGGAGAATCTTGCATCCCCCCTGAGGCACCCAAACATTCCCAGGTCTCTGTGGACACATACCCACATTGCGACACATCTGCATGAGCCTCCATTTCAACTCAGCCCCTGGGGTAGCTCGCCCCCGAGGCAGCAGATTGAACCTGCATTGTTCCTTGGTGCTGATAGGAGCTCGAGGTGGTGTTTCCAGGCATCCATATGTAGAACCCTGCTCTCATATATTTCCGTATTGGTGACACTTAGGCCATCAAACAGGACATCCCCAGTCCCACAGAAGGAAATCTTGCTCTTTGGAGCAGATCACAACCCACAGCGTGGGAAACTTCCATGGCCTCATGAGGCCACCCCTCCAATACGCAGCCATCATGGACACAAACAACAGCCTGAGCAAACTTCTGACACTCGCCCTTACTTCAAATTCTGAAAATCTCGATTCAGCCTCTGCAGATTCAGCCTGCAACGCCCTAGGCCATAAACCTAACCCTAGCTTGTGTTTTCAGACTTCTGTCTTCACACTCCTGGCCCACAAGCCCTCCAGATTAGGAATTCTGGAGCCATAATGCAGCACTCTGCTTGCCCACATGAAAAAAGCCCCTATGGGGCTGCCCAAACCACAAATGAGGATAAACCAGCACAACCCACGGTAGCACCCCAATTTCATAGGACACCTTCTGCACTAATGCTCTGTCTGACACAGCCTTAGCCCAGACCTCCCATCATCCACCCAGACATCTGGCCGTGTATCCAGCAGATCAGACCTGCTATGGCCCTAGGCCTTCATATTTATCCATCCAGCGTTTTCAGGCATCAGTCCCCAGCCCTTATCTGAAATACCTGCATATGGGGAAACGTGACACACAAAACAGAACTCCTCCTTCCCAATGCCAGTGAACCTTGCTGTTGGGATGGGTTTCAAAGACTCAGTGTGGCAGAAACCTGCATGGCCTATGAAGCCACGTGATGTCTGGGGGCCGCCTTGTGCACAAACTCGCATTGTGATCCTCAGCCTGATCCCCACTGTCAAGTAAGGGACCTCGGTAGATGGACCAAGAGCTCGCAGATCGGGCGTGCCAAACCCCTAGGCCCAAATCCTAACCCAAACTGTGGTTTTCCAGGTTCCCATATGGAGAGCTCTGCTCTGGAATCCCTCTTTTTTGGGGGACCCCTGAGTCAGAAAACAGGACTCCATCCTACCCCCAGAGTGACACCACATTCTTGGGAGCCAGGCAAAATCCCCAGAGAGGGAGAATCTTCCATCACCCCAAGAAGCCATCCTTACATCCTGTGGCCATCCTAGAAACAAAATCCAGAGACAAAAGCCTGAGCTACCGCCTCACACTCACCCTAATTTCAGATCCTGAGAAGCTCCCCTCAGGGGCTACAGATCAGGACTGCCAGCCCTTGGCTCTAATCCTAACCCGAATTTCTGTTTTCACACTTCTGTCTCTAGAGCCCTTGCCAACACACCCTCCAGGCCTCCTGGGTCACATCTCAGGACTGTGCCTACATTCTGAAGGAAATTGTGGCCTTTACAGTTGCCAAAACCATCCAGATTAGGAGAAAACTGCAAGGCTCCTAAAGGCACCCCAATTTCGTAGGCCACTCTTGATAAAACTGTGTAGTCTGAAGCACCCTATGCACAGACCTCCAGTCAGACACCCAGGTAGATGGCCCCAGAGACAGAAGATTGAACATGACATACCCCTAGGCAGTAATCTGCACCCTTGCTTAGGATTTCAGGCATCTGTGCCCAGAGGACTGGTCTCAAATAGCAACATATGGGGGTCCCAGCAGTCCAAAAAGGAACATCTCCTGTCCACAGAAGGAAACCTTGTTATTTGGAGCTGTGTCTAACCCTCAGGTTAGGATAATCCTGCATGTCCCATGAGCCACTGCCACATACCAAGGTGTCTCTGGACACAAACATTCATTGTGACTCCATTTCAAATCAGCCCCCTGAGTACCATGCCCCAGAGGCAGTGATCGAAACTGCTTTGTTCCTAGGCCCAATGGGATCATGAGGTGGAGTTTCTGGGCATCTATACATTCAGATTGCTCTCGAATCTTTCGGTATGGGGGAAACTTGGGTCTGGAAACAGGACACCCCCTGTCCCGCAGAAGGAAACCTTGGTGTTTGAAGCACCTCACAACCTTAAGAGTGGGAAAGCCTCTATGGCCTCATGAGGCCACCCCTCCATTTGGCAGCCATCATGGACACAAACTCTAGCCTGAGCGAACGTCTGACACTCGCCCTTACTTCACATGCTGGAATCTCGATTCAGCCTCTGAAGATTTGGACTGCCATGCTCTCGGCCCTAAAACTAACCCTAGCTTGTGTTTTCAGAATTCCAACCTCACACTCCTGGCCCACAAGCCCTCCAGATTGGGAATTCTGGAGCCACAACGCAGCACTCTGCCTGCCCACCAAAAAGAAGAATTGCCCTTTGGGGCTGCCCAAAAACCCCAAATGAGGATCTACCTGCGCGGCCCTCGGTGGCACCCCAATTTCATAGGTGGCACTAAGCCCAGAAATCCCATCAGCCACCCACACTCTGGGCACATATGCAGCAGATCAGACCTGCCATGTCCTTTGGCCATCATCTCTACTCTACCTCGGTGTTCAGGCATCTGTTATCTCAAATCCCTGCATATGGGAAACATGATGCACAAAACAGAACTTCTTTTCCCCATGGCAGGAAATCTTGCTGTTGGAATGGATGTCAAACGTTCAGAGTAGGGAAACCCTGCAGGTCCCATAGGCTACGCCCACTCTGTAGGGCCGCGATGGGCACAAACACGCACTGCGACCCTCAGCCTGAGTCCTGTTCTCAAATAAGGCCCCTTGGTACTTGGACCATGAACCTGCATATCGGGCTTGCCAGGCACCTAGGCCAAAATCCTAACCCAAGTTGGGCTTATCCAGGAACCCATACCTGCTCTGAAATCCCTTTTTTGGGGGGACCTTTAGAGAGAATACAGGACTCCTCCCTTCCCCCAGAATGACATCAAACCATTGGGAGTCAGGCAAAATCCGCAGAGAGAGAGAATCTTCCATGGCCCCATGAGCCCACCCCTTATATTCTGTGCCCATCCTAGACACAAAAACCAGAAGCAAAAGCCTGAGTTCCGCCTCACACTCGCCCGAATTTCAGATCCCAAGAAGCTCCTCTCAGAGTCTGCATATTGGGCCTGCCATAAACACGGCACTAACCCTAACCCGAGTTTGTGTTTTCAGACTACTGTCCCCCAATCCCTGGCCCACACACCCTCCAGGATGGGCCTCCAGAGCCGCACTGCAGGACTGTGCCTGCCCTCCAGAAGGAAACTCTGCCATTCGCAGTTGCTCAAACCCTCCTTATTAGGAGAAACCTGCAAGGCCATGAGGCCACCCCAATTTCGTCGGACTCTGTGGACAAAAATGCATAGTCTGACACACCCTGAGCACCTACTTCCTGTCAGACACCCAGGTAAATGGCGCTAGAGACAGAATTGAACCTGACCTGCCCCTAGGACAGAATCTATACCCTAGCATAGGTTTTCAGGCATCTCCTCAGAGGCCTGTTCTCGAACATTAACATATGGTCCAACAGGTAGTCCTTGAGCCACAAAACAGAACACCTGCTATCCCCAGAAGGAAACCTTGCTCTTGGGACCTGTGTCAAAACCTCAGGGTAGGAGAATCTTGTATGGCTCCTGAGCCACCTCCACATTCCAATGTCTCCATGGATACAACCCACATTGTGACCCATGAGTCTGAGACTCCATTTCAACTCAGCCCCCTGGGTAGTTAGACTCAGATCCACCAGATTGAACCTGCCATGTTCCTAGGCTGCAATGGTAATGCAAGTCAGGCTTCCCAGGTAGCCATGTGTAGAGCCCTGTTATCGAATCTTTCCATACGGTGGACCCTGGAACCCTCAAACATTACTCTCCCTGGTATTTGAAGCAGCTCACAACCATCAGCGTGGGAAAACCTCCATGGACTCATGAGGCCACCCCTCCATTAGGCGGCCCGCCTGGTCACAAACTCCAGCCTGAGCGGACGTCGACACTAGCTCTTATTTCTGATGTCAGTGATCTGGTCTCAAGCTCTAGAGATTGGGGCTGCCGTGCTCTAAACCTAACACTAACCTTAGCTTGTGTTTTCACTCTTCTGTCCCCAGAGTCCTGGTGCACAAGCCCTCCAGACTGGGAATTCTGGAGCCCCAACACAGTACCCTGTCTGCCTTACAGAAGGCATAAGTGGCATTTGAGACTACACAAAAACCCCAAAGGAGAATCAACCTGCATGGTAGACAAGTGCACCACAATTTCATAAACTGCACTGAGCACTAATACTCTGTTTGCTAAGGCCTGGGCCCTGACTCCTATCAGCCACCCAGGTATATAGCTCCCTATCCAGGAGAACAGATCTACCATGCCCCTAGGTGATCATCTCTACCTAACCTGGGTTTATATAAAACTGGCTCCAGAGGCCTGATCTCAAATCCCTGCATATGGGGGAACATGATCCACAAAATGGAAGTTCTGACTAGCAGCAGGAAACCTTGCTATTGGGATGTGTGTAAAACCCTCAGAGTAGGAGAAACCTGCATGGCCCATGAGGCCCCGCCCACTGTAGAAGGCCACCCTGGGCACAATCC
>NW_019154776.1:0-1679 GCF_002288905.1 Enhydra lutris kenyoni | reverse complement strand
GGTTGGGTAGAGATGATGGCCTAGGGGCATGGCAGGTACGATCTGTTGGATAGGCGGCCAGCTACATGCATGGCTCTCAGGAGGTCAGGGCTTAGCTGAGCCAGACAGATCATTAGTGCACCAGTGGCCTATGAAATTTCTTTGCCCTTGTGGGCCGAGCAGGTTGATCTTCTTTTGGTTTTTTTGTGCAGTCCCAGAGGCCACTTTTGCTTTCTGAAAAGCAGGCAGTGGGCTCCGTTGTGACTCCAGAATTCCCCATCTGATGGGCTTGTATACCAGGACTCTCAGGATGGAAGACTGAAAACACAAGCTAGGGTTAGGATTAGGGCCTAGGGTATGGGAGGCCCAAATTGCAGAGGCTGATTCAAGATCTCCAGCATCAGAGGTAAGGACTAGTGTCAGACATTTGCTCAGGCTGGAGTTTGTGACCATGATGGGATCCTAAGGGAGAAGTGGCCTCATGAGCCTGTGGAGGTATTCCCACTCTGGGTGTCACGAGCTGCTCCAAACAGCAAGGTTTCCTACTGCAAGACAGGGCGAGTCCTGTTTGATGGCTGCAGTGTCGCCCATATGGAACGATTCAATAGAACAGCTCTATGCATGGATGCCTGGAAATCGCATCCCATGTTACCATTGCAGCCTAGGAACATGGCAGGTTTGATCCACTGGATCTGGGGAGAACTACCCAGGGGGTTGAGTTGAAATGGAATCTCATGCTGATGGGTCACAATGCAGGTTTGTGTCCAGGGACACCTTGGATTTTGGCTGTGGCTCAGGGACCATGCAGGATTCTCCTCCCTTGAGTCTTTGACACAGCTTCATATAGCAAGCTTCCCTTCTGGGACAGGAGGTGTTCTGTTTTGTGCCACAGGGACCCTGTTATGTTGGTATTCAGACCAGGTCTCTGGTGACAGATGTCTGAAAATCAATGCTAGGGTTTAGATTAGGTACTAGGAACGTGTTAGTTTCAATCTCCTGTCTCTAGGGCATCTACCTGGGTGTCTGTCTGGATGTAGGTGCTCGGGATGTGTCAGAGTGTGCATCATTTCCAGGTCACCTTACGAAATTGGGGTGTCCTCGAGGGCCTTGCAGGTTTCTCCTAATCTGTAGGGTTTTGGCAACTCTAAAGTGCACAGTTTCCTTTGGGAGGGGAGGCTCAGTCCTGAAGTGTGGCTCTGGAGGCACCAGCCTGAAGGTGTGTGGGCCAGGCTCTGGGGACAGAAGTCTGAAAACACAAACTCAGTTTAGGGTTAAGGCCGAGGGTATGGCATGCCTGATCTGCAGACCCTGAGGGGAGCTCCTCAGAATCTGAAATTAGGGCAAGTGTGAGGCGATAGCTCGGCCTTTCGTCTCTGGATTTTGTGTCTAGGATGGCCGTGGGATGTAGGGGTGGCCTCATGGGGCCATGGGAGATTCTCCTTCTGTGGGGATTTGCACGGTTCCCAATAGTTTGGTGTCATGCTTCGGGAATGGAGGAGTCTTGTCTTTTTGTCTCAGGGGTCCCCCCAAAAGAGAGATCCGGAGCAGGGTTCTGGGTATGGGCTCCTGGAAATCCTCCCCTTTGGTTAGGATTTGGCCCTAGGTGCATGGCAAGCCTGAATTGCAGACTCCTAGTCCAGCTAGTGTTGGGCCTTATATGAAACATGGCTCAGCCTGAGGATCTCAATGTGTGTTTGTGC
>NW_019154775.1:0-11562 GCF_002288905.1 Enhydra lutris kenyoni | reverse complement strand
TGTCATAGAAATGAAATTATATAGTATGTAACTTTAGAGGCTGGTTATTTTCACTTTGCATAATCCAAATTAGATTTGTCTATGCTATTGCATGGATCAGTAGTTCATTGTGTTTTTATTAATCTTTCTGCTGAGCAGTATTCCACTGTATACTAGTATCACAGATTATCCACTCACCAGTTGAAGGGCATTTTTGTTTCAGGTAGTTGTGTTTATAATCACTGTATCTCTGCCATCCAGATCTTTGAGTGAACATTGTTTCTACTATTTCAGAGGGGTGGGATTGTTGGTTTGGATGCTAAATTTTATAAGATACTACCAATTTGCTTTCCACAGTGATTGGTTTTCCTTCCCCCCAGCAATATGTTAGAACTCCAGGTGTTTCACACTCTCACCTGCAACTGATATTGCCATGGCATCGTTTTTATCCATTCTTATACACGTGTGATTCTATCTCATCAGAGATCTAGCTGGCATTTACCTGTAAATCATAATGTTGAACATCTTTGTCTGTGCTTATGGATCACAATTTATCTTCTTTATGAAGCAGCTGTATAAATCCTCTTTTTAAGAGTGACCTTTTTTCTTATTGTTATGAGTTTCTTTCCTCCTCCAGGGAAAAGAAAAAAAAGGAAGGGTACCTGGGTGGCTAAATTTATTAGGTAACTGATCCTTGATTTTGGCTTAGCTCATGATACCAGTGTCATGAGATCAAACTCTGCTTTGGTCTCTGTGCTGGCCATGGAACCTGCTTGGGATTCTCTCCCTCCCTCTCCCTCTGCCCCTCCTCACTTGCCTGCTCTCTCTCTCTCAAAACAAACAAACAAACAAAACCACAAAGCGTTACGTACTTTGGGCACCATTCCTTTGCAAAGAGGTGTGTTTTGAATTTTCTTCAGTAGTTTATAGTTTGTCCTTGAATTTTCAAAAACATTTCGAATGAAGAAATGTTAACTTGGAAGAAGAATAATTTACCATGTTTTCGTTTATACTTCCTTATACTTTTCTTATACTTGTAATGTCCTATCCACGAAACAAGTTATCACTTAACCAAAGGTTGCAAAAATTTTTTTTATAAATTTTACTCAAAAAATCCTTTAGATTTTTACTTTTATGTCCGTTATCTATTTAATGCTAATTTGTGTATGTGGTACAAGGTATGAGTTGAGGTGGGGTTTTGTTTTGTTCTGTTCTGTGTTTTGCTTATGGATGTCTAATAGCTCCAGCATTATTTCCTGAAAATACATTCTTTTCTCTATTTGACTGCCTTGGCTTCTTTAACTGACCATATATTTGTGTATCAATTTCTGGACTCTTTCATTCTCTCGACCTAGGAATCTATGCTTTTGTCCATACTATACCCACTCAATTAGAGTTATTCTTTTTTTTAATCCTTTTTTTAAATTTATTTTCAGCATAACAGTATTCATTGTTTTTGTACCACACCCAGTGCTCCATGCAATCCATGCCCTCTCTAATACCCACCACCTGGTTCCCCCAACCTCCCACCCCCCACCTCTTCAAACCCTTCAGATTGTTGTTCAGAGTCCATAGTCTCTAATTGTTCTCCTCCCCTTCCAATTTCCCCCAACTCCCTTCTCCTAAGTCCCCATGTCCTCCATGCTATTTGTTATGCTCCACAAATAAGTGAAACTCTATGATAATTGACTCTCTCTGCTTGACTTATTTCACTCAGCATAATCTCGTCAGTCCCGTCCATGTTGTTACAAAAGTTGGGTATTCATCCTTTCTGATGGATGCATAATACTCCATAGTGTATATGGACCACATCTTCCTTATCCATTCATCCGTTGAAGGGCATCTTGGTTCTTTCCACAGTTTGGCAACCATGGCCATTGCTGCTATAAACATTGGGGTACAGATTGCCCTTCTTTTCACTATATCTGTATCTTTGGGGTAAATACCCCATAGTGCAATTGCAGTGTCATAAGGAAGTTCTATTTTTAATTTCTTGAGGAATCTCCATACTGTTCTCCAAAGAAGCTGCACCAACTTGCATTCCCACCAACAGTGTAAGAGGGTTCCCCTTTCTCCACATCCCCTGCAACACATGTTGTTTCCTGTCAGCTAATTTTGGCCATTCTAACTGGTGTAAGGTGACATCTCAAAAATAAAACTGGGAGCATCACGTTACCTGGTTTCAAGCTTTACTACAAAGCTGTGATCACCAAGACAGCATGGTACTGGCATAAAAACAGACACATAGACCAGTGGAACAGAGTAGAGAGCCCAGATATGGACCCTCAACTCTATGGTCAGTTAATCTTTGACAAAACAGGAAAAAATATATAGTGGAAAAAAGACAGTCTCTTCAATAAATGGTGCTGGGAAAACTGGGTAGCTATATGTAGAAGAACGAAACTCGACCATTCTCTTACACCGTACACAAATGGATAAAAGACCTCAATGTGAGACAGGAATCCATCAGAATCCTAGAGGAGAATATAGGCAGTAATCTTTTCGATATCAGCCACAGCAACTTCTTTCAAGATATGTCTCCTAAGGCAAAGGAAACAAAAGCCAAAATAAACTTTTGGGACTTCATCAAAATCAAAAGCTTCTGCACAGCAAAGGAAACAGTCAAGAAAACAAAGAGGCAACACACGGAATGGGAGAAGATATTTGCAAATGACAGTACAGACAAAAGGTTGATATCCAGGATCTATAAAGAACTCCTCAAACTCAACACACACAAAACAGATAATCATATCAAAAAATGGGCAGAAAATATGAACAGACAGTTCTCCAACGAAGACATACAAATGGCTATTAGACACATGAAAAAACATTCATCATCACTAGCCATCAGGGAGATTCAAATTAAAACCACATTGAGATACCACCTTACACAAGTTAGAATGGCCAAAATTAGCAAGACAGGAAACAACATGTGTTGTAGGGGATGTGGAGAAAGGGGAACCATCTTACACTGTTGGTGGGAATGCAAGTTGGTCCAGCCTCTTTGGAGAACAGTATGGAGAGTCCTCAAGAAATTAAAAATAGAGCTTCCCTATGACCCTGCTATTGCACTACTGGGTATTTACCCCAAACATACAGATGTAGTGAAAAGAAGGGCAATCTGTACCCCAATGTTTATAGCAGCAATGGCCACGTTCGCCAAACTGTGGAAAGAACAAAGATGCCCTTCAACGGATGAATGGATAAGGAAGATGTGGTCCATATACACTATAGAGTATTATGCCTCCATCAGAAAGGAAGAATACCCAACTTTTGTAACAACATGGACGGGACTGACGAGATTATGCTGAGTGAAATAAGTCAAGCAGAGAGAGTCAATTATCATATGGTTTCACTTATTTGTGGAGTATAACAAACAGCATGGAGGATATCAGGAGTTAGGAGAAGAGAGTTGGGAAAAATTGGAAGGGGAGGTGAACAATGAGAGACGATGGACTCTGAAAAACAATCTGAAGGGTTTGAAGAGACAGGGGGTGGGAGGTTGGGGGAACCAGGTTGTGAGTATTAGAGAGGGCACGGATTGCATGGAGCACTGGGTGTGGTGCAAAAATAATGAATACCGTTATGCTGAAAATAAATTAAAAAAATGATTATTAAAAAAAAAAGAACTAGTTTGGATGACTGAGACGTTTTATGTTCTGCCAACAGCCAGGATCCATCCAGATTTCACATATTTTTAAAAGAATGAAATGTCTTATAGTATTTCCTATGATAATAATTATCTATTCATTTTTATTAAACTCGCAGTGCCTATCAAAAATTTTACACATTTTTTGTGAAGAAAAACCACCACCTACCATAATGGGGGACGCTAATACAGGATCTTTGATGAATCTTCCTATGGCAAGTGGTTTAAAGGTCAGACAGTGAACAAGACAAATTATGGCAAATTCAAGCAAAAGTAATAGAAACAAAATGCTAATACAAATCTTTTCCTTGTATTGTGTACAGAATTTTATTTAGAAATGTGTTTGAGAGATGGTTAATACAGCTAGTCTATATAAGAATGAAGTCTTATTAAGATAAATTTTTATATATCAGCTGCAATTGTGACATACATTAGTGCTGTTTATTAAAGTATTCCCAAATTTTTTTTTAAGATTTTATTTATTTATTTGTCAGAGAGAGAGAGCGAGAGTGAGCACAGGCAGAGAGAGTGGCACGCAGAGGCAGAGGGAGAACAGGCTCCCTCCTGAGCAAGGAGCCCAATGTGGAACTCGATCCCAGGACTCTGGGATCATGACCTGAGTCAAAGGCAGCTGCTTAACTAACTGAGCCACCCAGGCGTCCCAAAGTATTCCCAAATTCTTGTATTCTGGGAACAAATGAAAATGGCAATTCCTTTGTTCTTTACTTTGGCCAGTAAAATGTGAATGGCAATGTCATGTTCATTCCTAGGGGCACTTGAAGACTTTCCCCCCACTGCCACAGGTAGCAGCAATTCTGCAAAGACTGGCCACTGTGCAGTTTCAGGACCTTAATGAGAAGAATGCAGGGAATCATAGTGGCTATGTTGTTTGAAGCCACAATAATGTGAGTTTATTTTACTGCAGGGTGATTTTGCTTGTGTTGTTTGGTAGAGCAAGTGTTCAAACAAAAGCAGCTCATGCTTGCAAAGCCTGGCATCAATGAAGGATGTGCTAACGATGATATGATCAAGTTCTTCATGATGGTGACTTCATGGCTTGAGAAAATGGCTCCCAACTGTGAACCTTCTCTTTGCTACATATTTTACATTAAAAAAAAAAAAAAAACACCTGAGGTCTGAAAGCCTCCTGGTAATGGAGGTTATTTGTGCATTATCAGTCTGTTGGTGAGGTGCTTGGGGGAACACTAACCTCTGCACTTACTTACATTATGCAACACCTTGGTTTGTGGCAAACAGTCAGTTCCCAGATTTATGCAGAGGCTGAGCTCCACACAGCTCAACATCTTAGCTGTGGGGCCTATTAAAAATAATTAAAAGCAGACATCTGCAAAACACTGATTACTGAGGCATTCATAACCTCCGCAGCATTCTTTATGGATAACCAAGGCTTAGTTTTAAAAAAAAAAAGTGTATTTTACATCTTGTTTAAAAGAAGTTCATTGTTCATGCATATAAAACACAAATTAAAATGGGGAGAACTCATTCTGAATATTTTCTTAGAAATTTCAGAAGCAGAATGATTTCTCCAGAAAAGAGACTTTGGCAAGATGACGGAAGGTATTGCACAGTAGGCCCTCAAAGTTTTATGCCAGCATTCATCCTGTAAACGTTCCAGAGAACCTGCATTATGATGGATGGCTGTGCCAATATCTGAGAATACAAATGTGAGTGAGACATTTTCTCCAGTCTAGTGGGATTTAGAAACAACACATCAGTGGAAACAAAGTGGTGCTCTAGTGGAAGTATTTACATTGTTGGTCCAAAGCAAATTTACAGGCTAACTTTTAGGGTGAAATTTGATGCCATACTTGGCTTTTAATAAATGACCAAGAAATACTGAAAATATCCTAAATTCCTGCTCATTTCAAAACTCCATTAATTAATGTCTGGGCAGATGTGTGATAATTGGTTTATGGTAATTTCAAAGCCATCTGAGACCTTGATCTCCATCCTGCCTCCCTCCCTGAATGGTGGTAGTGCTGGTGATGGACCAAATGGTATATGAAGACATAGAATACAGCCTGATCTTACTGTGGAGAATAAACATCTTCCAATAGTGCTAAGTGGATGCTAAATACATAAAGCTAATTATCTTCCTGAACTGGTGTCCTTCAGAGATTAAATTGTAGTCTATTTCCTGCCCACTCACAGTTGTGTCAACAATTCTCCAAGCAATGCAATCTAAGAACAGCAACCATGGAAGAGAGTATTCCTGCCATGCTGGTCTTTGAATATCTTTTGGAGAGACTTGAATTATGTTGCTAATTGTTTCAAGTGTCCACTTTCCTTTGCTGGCGTTGGCCTGCAGAATATATGGTTCTTTCCTGTAACATCTCAGTGGGTGTTTTTGAGAGCAGGAAACACTCATCTGTGGAAGACAGAGATTAAATGTTTATACTATGAGAATGAATAGTCATGCAACATTTATCAGAACCAGGAGCTGCCTGAGCTGGGCTTCCCTCAGTTCAGGTTTATTTCCTGGAGTTGATGACTGAGGTGAGACCCCAATCAGAGTCATTAAAGTGAGTCCTTTGATATCTCTATGGGAATAACTAGATTGCTTCTCCGAATATAATGTCTATCAAGAGGAAAGACAGTTCTTTGAAAATTTAGAGGAAGGCAAACTTCACCCAGACTTCCATCTCAGAGAGAGGCCTCAGCCTATTCCCCTCTGGGTGGCCCAGAGCACATAGACTCCCCCTCTGCCAACTTGCACTGGCAGAGGACTGCCCCAGCCACTGTCTCAGGTGTCCTAGGAGCTCCAGCTTGTCTCTGCACCATGGTTCTACGAAAACTGTGAGCAATATTTGTCCAGGGAAACTGCTTTTTATGAAGCCAGAATTACCCTGATCACCAAACCAGGAAAAGACCCCAACAAAGAGGAGAATTTCAGACCAGTACCCCTGATGAATATAGATGCCAAGTTCTCAACAAGATCCCAATTGATAGGATCCGACAGTACATTGAGAGGAGTATGCACCACGAACAGGTGGGATTTATCACTGGGATGCAGAGGTGGTTCGACATTTGCAAATCAATCATTGTGATAGAACAAGTCAATAAGAGAAGAGAGAAAAACCTCCTAGTCCTCTCAATTGAGGCAGAAATAGCATTTGACAAAATCCCACATCCGTTTCTGAATAAAACTATTCAAAGTATAGGGATAGAGGGAACATTCCTAAACTTCATGAAATCTATCTATGAAAAACCCACAACAAATATCATTCTCAATGGGGAAAAGTTGACAGCCTTCCCTTTGAGATCAGGAATATGACAAGGATGCCCACTGTCACCACTACTGTTCAACATAGTATTAAAGGTCCTAGCAACAGCAATCAGACGACAAAAAGAAATAAACTGTATTGAAATTGGCAAAGAATGTGTCAAACTCTCTCTTTTTGCAGATGACATGATACTTTATATGGAAAACCAAGACTATTAGAACTCATACAGCAAATCAGCAATGTGCTGGATACAAAACCAATGTACAGGGGTTCCTGGGTGGCTCAGTGGGTTAAAGCCTCTGCCTTCAGCTCAGCTCATCATCCCAGGGTCCTGGGATTGAGTCCCGCAATGGGCTCTCTGCTCAGCAGAGAGCCTGCTTCCTCTCTCTCTCTGCATACTTGTGATCTCTGTCTGTCAAATAAATGAATAAAATCTTTAAAAAAATCAATGCACAGAAATCATTTGGTTTCTTATACACTAAAAATGAAAATATAGAAGGGGAAATTAGAGAATTGATTCCATTTACTATAGCACCAAAAACCATAAGATACCTTGGAATAAACCTAGCCAAAGAGGTAAAGGATCTGTACTCGAGGAACTACAGAACACTCATGAAAAAAAACTGAAGAAGACACAAAAAGATGGAAAATCATTCTATGCTCACGGATCAGAAGAATAAACATTGTTAAAATGCCTATACTGCCTAGAGCAATCTATACTTCCAATACCATCCCAATCAAAATCCACCCGCATTTTTCAAAGTGCTGGAATAAGCAATCCTAAAATTTGTAGGAAGCCAGAAGAGACACCATACTGCTAAGGAAATATTGAAAAAGAAAAAAAAAAAAAAAAAAAAAAAACCTGGGCGTATCGCGTCACCTGATTTCAAGCTTTACTACAAAACTGTGATCATCAAGACAGCATAGTACTGACACAAAAACAGACATATCAACCAGTGGAACAGAATAGAGAGTCCAGAAATGGACCCACAGCCCTATGGTCAAATAATCTTTGACAAAACAAGAAAAATATCCAGTGGAAAAAAGACAGCCTCTTCAGTAATTGGTGCTGAGAAAATTGGAGAGCTATGTGTAGAAGAAGACACTCGACCATGCTCTCACACCATACACAAAGATAAACTGAAAATCGGTAAAAGAACTCAACGTGTGGCAGGAATTCATCAGAATCCTAGAAGAGAACATAGATAGTAACCACTTCGACATGGGCCACAGCAACTTCTTTCAAGACATGTCTCCAAAGGCAAAGGAAAAGAAAGCTAAAATGAAATTTTGGGACTTCATTGAGATCAAAATATTCTGCACAGCAAAGGGAACAGTCAACAAAACAAAGAGGCAACCTACGGAATAGGAGAATATATTCGCAAATGACACTACAGACAAGGGGCTGATATCTAAGATTTATAAAGAACACCTCAACCTCAACACTCAAAAAACAGAAAATCACGTTTAAAAAAAAAAATGGGCAGAAGACATTAATAGACGCTTCTCCAAAGCAGATATACAAATGCTAACAAACACGAGAATAAAACTGCCCATCTTTATCAGCCGTCAGGGAGATTTCATCAGGGAGATCCTGCAGTTCACTTCATTTACCTCTTTGGTTAGGTTTATTCCCAGGTATCTTATGGTTTTTGGTGCCATAGTAAATGTAATCGATTCTCCAATTTCTCTTTCTATATTTTCATTGTTAATGTATAGGAAACCAACCGATTTCTTTACATTAGTTTTGTATCCTGCACATTGCTGAATTGCTGTATAAGTTCTAGTAGCTTGTAGGTGGAGTCTTTTGGGTTTTCCATATAAAGTATCATGTCGTCTGTGAAGAAAGAGTGTTTGACTTCTTCATTGCCAATTTATTTTATTTTTCTTTTTTTTAAAGATTTTTTATTTATTTTGACAGAGAGATCACAAGTAGGCAGAGAGGTAGGCAGATAGAAATGGGGAAGCAGGCTCCCCGCCGAGCAGAGAACCCAACATGGGGCTCGATCCCAGGACCCTGAGATCATGACCTGAGCTCAAGGTAAAGGCTTAACCCTCTGAGCCACCCAGGTGCCCCTTCATTGCCAATTTAAATATGTTTTATTTCTCGTTGTTGTCTGATTGCTGTTGCCAGGACGTTTAACACTATGTTGAACAATAGTGGTGAGAGTGAGCATCCTTGTCGTGTTCCTGATCTCAAAGGGAAGGCTGCCAGCTTTTCCCCATTGAGAATGATATTCGCTGTGGGTTTTTCATATATAGATTTGATGAAGTTGAGGAATGTTCCCTCTATCCCTATACTCTGAATGGTTTTAATCAGAAATAGATGCTGTACCTTGTCAAATGTTACTTCTGCATTAATTGAGAGTACCATGTGTTTTTTCTCTTTTCTCTTATTCATTCCTTGTATCACAGTCATTTTCAAGTGCTGAACCACCCCTGTATCCCAGGGATAAACCCCACCTGGTCATGGCAGATAATCTTTTTAATGTAATGTTCGATCCTAATAGCTAGGATCTTGTTGAGAACCTTGGCATCCATATTCATAAGGGATATTGGTCTGAAATTCTCCTTTTTGATGGGGTCTTTGTGTGGTTTGGGGGATAAGGGTAATGCTGGCTTCAAGGAATGAGTCTAGAAGTTTTACTTCTGTTTCTTTAATGAATTTTCAAGAGAATATGAAGAAACAATATTCAAGAAAATCGGTATTATTTCTTCTGTGAATGTTTGGTAGAATCCCCAGGGAGTCCGTTAGGTCCTGTGCTCTTGTTTTTTTGGGGAGGTTTTTGATCACTGCTTCAGTCTCGTTACTGGACATCAGTCTATTCAGGTTGTCAGTTTCTTCCCATTTCAGTCTTGGAAGTTTATTTGTTTCCAGGAATGTATCCAGTACTCCTAGATTGCTTAACTTATTGGCATAGAACTATTGATAATTTCTGATGATTGTTTCTATTTCCTTTGTTTTAGTGGTGATATCTTCCCTTTAATTCATAATTTTGTTAGTTTGGGTCCTCTCTATTTTCTTTTGGATTAGTTTGGACTTTGCTTTATTTATCTTATTGATTCTTTCAAAGAACCATCTTCTTGATTTTTTGATGTGTTCCACTGTATCTCTAGATTCTATCTCATTGACCACTGCTCTAATTTTGATTATTTCCCTTCTTGTGCATGGGGTTGGCTTAATTTGTTGTTGATTGTCCAGTTCTTTAAGGTATAAAGAGACCTAGTGTATTTGGGATTTATCAATTTTTTTATTTTTTTTTTTAGTGAGGCTTGGATGGCTATCTATTTCCCCCTTAGGACACCTTTGCCATATCCCATAGGTTTTGAACCAATATGTCTTCATTCTCATTGGTTCCATGAATTATTTAAGTTCTTATTTGACTTCCTAGTTGATCCAAACATTCTTAAGGAGGGTTGTCTTTAGCTTCCAAGTGTTTGCATTCCTTCCAAAATTTTTCTTGTGGTTGAGCTCCATTTTTAAAAAATTGTTGTCTGAGAATGGGCAGACAATAATCTCAGTCTTTTGGTAATGGTAGAGCCCTGATTTGTGACTCAGTATGTGGTCTATTCTGAAGAAAGTTCCATGTGCACTTGAGTGGAATGTTCTGTATATATCTATGAGGTCCATCTGGTCCAATGTGTCATTCAAAGCTCTTATTATTTTATTGAGTATCTGCTTGTTTGATCTGTCTATTACATGTGGCATGGCATGTTAAGATCCTATACTATTAATTATTCATATCAATCTGATTATTTTGATTAACAGTTGGCTTATGTATTTGGCTGCTCCCATACTGGGGGCATAAATATTTACAATTGTTAGATCATCTTGGTGGATAGACCCATTAAGAATGATGTAGTGTCGGGGCTCCTAGGTGGCTCAGTGGGTTAAACCTCTGCCTTCAGCCCAGGTCATGATTTCAGGGTCCTGGGATCGAGCCCCGCAACAGGCTCTCTGCTCAGCAGGGAATCTGTTTCCCTTCCTCTCTCTCTTCCTGCCTCTCTGCCTACTTGTGATCTCTCTCTGTGTGTGTCAAATAAATAAACAAAATCTTTAAAAAAAAGAAGGATGTAGTCTCCTTCTGTATCTCTGAATAATGTCTTTAGTTTAAAATCTAATTTATCTGATATGAGAATTGCTACACCAGCTTTCTTTTGAGGTCCGTTGCCATGAAAGATGTTTCTCCATCCCTTCACTTTCAGTCTGGATCTATCTTTAGGTTCCAAAAGGGTTCTTTTAGACAGCATATGTTCAGGTCCTGTCAATTTATCCAATATGCAACCCTGTGCCATTTTATGGGAGCATTTAGGCCATTCACATTTGGAGTTATTATTGAAATATACATTTTTTTTGATATCATGTTGCCTATGAAGTTCTTGTTTCCACAGATTGTCACTGTAAATTTCTGTTCTTTGTCACTCTGTGGTTCTTTGTTCTTTTATAGAACCTTCCCCCCTTAATATTTCTTGTAGTGCCAGCTTGGTAGTCATGTACACTTTGAAACCTTGCCAGTCTTGGAAGCTCTTTATCTCTCCATCCATTTTGAATGTCAGCCTGGCTGGATAACATATTCTTGGCCGAATGTTCTTCTCATTTATTGCCCTGAATATGTCTTGCCAGCCTTTCTGGCTTGCCAGATTCCTGTGGACAGGTGTGACATTATTCTTATGGTCCTCCCTCTGTAT
>NW_019154774.1:0-11614 GCF_002288905.1 Enhydra lutris kenyoni | reverse complement strand
ATCCCAGGACCCTGGGATCATGATCTGAGCTGAAGGCAGATGCTTTAACCAACTGAGCCACACAGGTGCCCCCAAGAAACCATCTTAAGGGCAGCGAGGGGGAAGAGATTCCTGACGTACACAGGGATAAACATCGGAATAACATCAGGCTTGTCCACCGAGACCCGGGAAGTGAGAAAGGGATAGCAAGACATATGTAATGTAGTAAGCAAGAGAAACATGCACCCAAGAATTCTATATCTGGCAAGGCTGTCATGCAGAACAAGTGGAGAGAAAACGACCTTCCAGGACTGGCACAAGCTGAAAGAATATGTGATTACCAAGCCACCCTGCAAAAAATATTAAAATATTAAGGAGAAAAACCCAAGTAAGATACAGAGCAGAAATATGCAGAGGCAATCTATAGAAACAAGGACATCACAGGCAACATGATGACAATAAAATCATATCTTTCAATAATCAATTACCTAAATGATCCCATCAAATGACACTTGGTTGAAGGTTGGTTAAAAAGATAGGACCCACCCACATACAGTCAATAAGAGACTCATTTTGAACTGAATGTTACATCGAGAGTAAAAGTAAAGGGATGGAGTAAAAACTTTCCTGTCAATGGTCCTCGAAAAAAGCTGGGTTAGCAATTCTCATTTCAGACAAATTATTTTAAGCTAAACTCTGTAGTTAGAGATGAAGAGGTACACTATATTATACTTAAAGGGTGTATCCAACAAGAAGATCTAACAATTGTAAATATCTATGCTCCACCATGGGGGCAGAAAACTACAGAATCCAACTGTTAACCAAACTAAAGAGACATATTGATAATAACATAGGAATAGTAGGAGACCTCAATACTCTAATCTCAGCGATGGACAGATCATCTGAGAAGAAATTCAGCAAAGAAACAAGAGCTTAGAATGACACACTGGACCAGTTGGACCTCAGAGACATACACAGAACATTCCACCTGAAAAACAAAAGGACACTTGTTCTTCTCGAGTGCACATGGAACTTTCTCCAGAATACACCGCCTATTGGGTCACAAATCAGGTCTCCACCAATACCAAAAGATTGAGATTGTTCCCTGCATATTCTCAGACCACANCCAATACCAAAAGATTGAGATTGTTCCCTGCATATTCTCAGACCACAGTATATTGAAACTGGAATTCGACAAGATTGCGGGGAGGGAGGAGGAGGCGCCCTTTCAACCTGTACCCTAAAATGAGCTGATTACCTTCCAAAGAACTCCGATCACCCACGAAATCAGCCTGAGATCAGAACTATACAAGTCTGGATCTCTACAGGAGCAGAAGACGCCAATGGGCAAGTAAAGCAGAGTGGGAACGTTGGACTGATATCGGAAGATAAACAAAAGGGGGAGGGAGCCACCAGAGGGGACCCATTGGAAAGTAACATCCCAATACAAGAGTGTCCTGCATCCGGGGACCACCATTAACTTGGAGTCTGGTAGAAAGCACTCAAAAGGAGCAAAGGATCTTAGGGGGGGGATTGTGGGAATTGGGGCGGCTAGGGACAGCGGCTTATGTCCCCAGACCCAGGACAGCCACCCCTAGCACAGAGCCACAGAGTGTGGTGGAGAAACCAGCTCTTGGTCCCTGAGCCACCAGCATGCCTGAGAGCGGGTGGGTTCCAGCTCCTATGAGGGGCTGGGAGCCTTGCCAGCAGACAGAAGTACAACCTTTTTGCAGTCCCCACACGAGTGCCATGCTGTGCTATCAGAGTCCGAGTCGCACCCCACGGCCTCCCCTGAGAGAGGTGCATACAGGCGCCAGCCTGGTGCTCTTGGACCTGGAAAGACCAGGCAATCCCAGCCCAGGCCAGTGGGAAAATCTCAGTGTGTAATTGCTGCTTGGAACCTCTCTGGCAGTCTGGAGCTGCCCAGACAGCCCCCACTACCGTGGTTTTGGGTACAAGCAAAAAACCCTGCATCCTCAGGGACGATACAGAACCTGCTCTGCCAGCAGCCAAGGGGGAATTTATTTGGGCTCTGCAGTCAGAATGAGGCTTCTCTCTGAGAGGGAGGTCAGGGTGCAGTTTGCTTTCCTCTAAACCTACAAAAACCACAAAAAGCGGTCAAGGGGGAAGAGGAAAACATAAGTGAACAAACCTAAAAACCTCCAGCGAACAAAAGCCTGAAAGAACCAGTTTCCTCAGAGCCCACCCCCTTGAGGGGGGTGGGAGGACTTAACTCAGAGAACAACATTGCCTGAAAACCCACAGGGCAGGCCCTCCCCCAGAAAACCAACCAGGAAAGAAAAAAAAAAAAAAGATGGCGAGAACAACCATCACTACTTCATAGGACAACTTTTATTTTTAATTTGTTCCCACTATTATGGCTCACATTTTTATATAGATAATTTTTTAACCTATTTACCAGCAGAGTGAGATGCCCAGTACATGAAATTCCATAATGACCTTCTAACCTGAACTTTTTGATAATTACACCTGTGTTTTTCTTTTGCATTTCTATTTTTTAAATTTATTATTTTTTTTAATTTTAGGTTAGTTTAGTCTAGTTTATTCCTTTTTTTACTTTTGTTTTCTAATATTAATATAGAGTTAAACTTCAAGGCAATCCCCTTTCCCCAAATAATGCTACCCCTTTAGGTAAACCAATTTTTAATCCCCCTTTATTTTAGGAAAGCTGTGTCCTTTAACAAAGATATCAAGATACATCCAGGAAGAATCAAAACAACCTTCATCGCCTGCACTGAGAATTTATAACCACTCTCCCATCTTTTCCTTCCACCAGCGTTTCTGTGTTTTTGTGTTTGTCCTGATAGTATATAAATCTTACACTTGGGGTTCTTTTTGAGGAGGTTCCTTCTTTATTTGCATATATATATATATATATATATATATATATATATATATATATATATATGGTGTTTTTCTCTTATATCGTTTTATAAGTCCGTTTGTTTGTCTGTTTTTGATTGTGTACTTCATAAATCTTACATTGGGACCCATTTGGGTTGAACTTTCTATTTTATCTTCCCTTTCTTTCCTGTCTCTCTCTCTCTCTCTCTCTCTCTCTCTTTTTCTTTTTCTTTTCTTTTTTACTCTTTTTGGTGAGAATCCTGATTGCTCAGAAGTGTTCCAGGTTGCACCTTGACTGCACCACAGTCGATATATCCAGCTTCATCCATTCATCCGTCTCTCACCAAAATGACTAAGAGGAGGAATGCCCAACAGAAGAAAATTACAGAGGATGGGCCTTCTGCAACAGAGTTATCGGCTATCAACATAAACAATATGTCGGAAAGAAAATTCAGGCTAACAATTATCCAGGCAATAGCTAGGTTGGAGAAAGTCATGGATGACCAAATGGAATTGATTAGGGCCAAACTGCAAGCGACCAGATATGAGGTTCACAATGTTAGGGCAGAGCTGAAAGCTACCAGGGATGAGGTTCACAATGCTCTCAATGAGTTCCAATCTAATCTAAATTCTCTCCAAGCTAGGGTAACTGAGACAGAAGATACAATTAGTGATCTGGAGGACAAACAGATAGAGAGAAAGGATCAGGAGGAAGCCTGGAATAAACAGCTTAGAAGCCACGAAAAGGAATCAGGGAAATAAATGATGCCATGAAACGTTCCAATGTCAGAATTATTGGAATTCCCGAAGGGGAGGAGAAAGAAAGAAGTCTAGAAGATATACTGGAACAAATTCTTCATGAAAATTTTCCCAATCTCGTGAATGGAATCAGCGTTCATGTACTAGAGGCCGAACGGTCTCCACCCAAGATTATAGATTCTAGAAAAAACATCAAGGCACCTGATAGTCAAATTGAGGAATCATAATTGTAGACATAATCTCCTGAAGGCCGCTAGGACAAAGAGGCTCCTGACTTACAGAGGAAAGCCCATCAGAATAATGTCAGACCTGTCCACACAGACCTGGCAATCCAGAAAGGGCTGGCAAGATATATTCAGGGTACTAAGTGAGAAGAACATGCAGCCAAGAACACTTTATCCAGCAAGATTTACATTCAAAATGGAAGGAGAGATAAAGAGTTTCCAAGACCAGCAAGGCTTAAAAGACTATGCAACCACTAAGCCGACACTGCAGGAAATATTAAGGGGGGTTCTATAAAAGAGGAAAAATCCTAAGAATAGCATTGAACAGAAATATAGAGACAATCTACAGAAAGAAAGACTTCAAAGGTATCACGATGTCAATAAAAATGTATCTATCAATAATTACTCTCAATGTGAATGGCCTAAATGCGCCCATAAAATGGAACAGGGTTGCAGATTGGATAAAATGACAGGACCCACCCATATGTTGTATACAAGAGACCCATTTTGACCCTAAAAACACACTCAGACTGAAAGTGAAGGGATGGAGAAGCATCTTTCATGAGAATGGGCCTCAAAAAAAGGCCAGGGTAGTGATTCTCATATCAGACAAATTAGATTTTAAACTAAAGACTGTAGTCAGAGATACAGAAGGACACTACATCATTCTTAAAGGGACTATCCACCAAGATGATCTAACAACAGTAAATATCTATGCCCCCATTATGGGAGCAGCCAATTACATAAGAAAACTGATAATCAAGATAAAAAGTCATATTGATATGAATACATTAATAGTAGGAGATCTTAACATGCCTCTCTCAGAAATAGACAGATCATCGAAGCAGAAAATCGATAAAGAAACAAGAGCATTGAATGACACATTGGACCAGATGGACCTTATAGATATATACAGAACATTCCACCCTAAAACAACAGCATACATATTCTTTAAGTGCACATGGAACCTTCTCAAGAATAGATCACACTCTGGGTCACAAATCAGGACTCAACCGATACCAAAAACTGAGATTATTACCTGCACATTCTCAAATCCCAATGCTTTGAAACTAGAGCTCAATCACAAGGAAAGATCGGAAGGAACTCAAACACTTGAAAGCTAAATACCACTTTGCTTAAGAATGGTTGGATCAACCAGGAGATCAAAGAAGAACTGAAAGAATTCATGGAAACTGATGAGAATGAAGACACTTCTGTCCAAAACCTATAGGATACAGCAAAGGCGGTCCTAAGGGGCAAATACATAGCCATTCAAGCCTCCCTCAAAAAAATTTAAAAAATCCAGGACACACGAGCTGTCTCTATACCTTAAGGAACTGGAGAATCAGCAACAAATCAAACCAACTCCACACATAAGAAGGAAAATCATCAAGATTAGAGCCAAGAATAATGAGGTAGAAACCAGAGATACAGTAGAACATATCAATGAAACTAGAAGCTGTTTTTTTTGAAAGAATCAATAAGATCGATAAACCATTGGCCACACTACACCAAAAGAAAAGAGAGAAAGCCAAATTAATAAAATTATAAATGAAAAGTGAGAGATCACAACTAACACCAAGGAAGTTGATACAATTATCAGAAGTTATTATCAACAGGTATACGCCAATAAGCTAAGCAACCTCGATGAAATTGATGCATTCATGGAAAACAATAAACTCCCAAAATTGAACCAGGAAGAAATTGACAACCTGAATAGACCGATATCTAGAAACGAGATTGAAGCAGTGAACAAAAAACTCCCAAAAAACAAGAGCCCAGGACCTGATGGATTCCCTGGGGAATTCTACCAAACTTACAAAGAAGAAAGAACATCTATTCTCCTGAAGCTCTTTCAAAAAAATGAAGCAGAAGGAAAATTTCCAGACTCCTTCTATGAAGCCAGCATTACCTTGATCCCCAAACCTGGCAAAGACCCTACCAAAAAGGAGAATTTCAGACCAATATCACTGTTGAATATGGATGCTAAGATTCTCAACAAGATCCTAGCAAACACGATCCAACCGCACATTAAAGAGATAGTCCACCATGACCAGGTGGAATTCATTCCTGGGCTACAAGGATGGTTCAACATTCTCAAATCAATCAATATGATAGAACAAATTAATAAGAGAAGAGAGAAGAACCACATAGTCCTCTCAATTGATGCAGAAAAAGAGTTTGAAGAAATCCAGCATCCGTTCCTGATTAAAATGCTTCAAAGTATAGGGATAGAGGGAACATTCCTGAACTTCATAAAATCTATCTATTAAAGACCCACAGCAAATATCGTCCTCAATGGGAAAAAGCTTGCAGCCTTCCCGTTGAGATCAGGAACATGATAAGGATGCCCACTCTCACCACTCTTGTTCAACATAGTATTAGAAGTCCTAGCAACAGCAATCAGACAACAAAGAGAAATAAAAGGCATCCAAATTGGCAATGAAAAAGTCAAACTCTCTCTTTACAGATTACATGATTCTTTGTATGGAAAACCCAAAAGACTCCATCCCCAAACTACTAGAACCTATACAACAATTCAGCAACGTTCCAGGATAAAAAGTCAATGTACAGAAATCAGTGGATTTCTTATACACAATAATTAAAATACAGAAAGGGAAATTAGAGAATTGGTTCCATTTACTATAGCACCAAGAACCATGATACCTGGGAATAAACCTAACCAAAGAGGTAAAGGATCTGTATCGAGGAACTACAGAACACTAATGAAAGAAATTGAAGAAGACAGAAAAAGATGGAAGGCCATTCCATGTTCTTGGATTGGAAGAATAAACATTATTAAAATGTCTATATTGGGCGCCTGGGTGGCTCAGTGGGTTAAGCCGCTGCCTTCGGCTCAGGTCATGATCTCAGGGTCCTGGGATCGAGTCCTGCATCGGGCTCTCTGCTCAGCAGGGAGCCTGCTTCCCCCCCCCTCTCTCTTCCTGCCTCTCTGTCTACTTGTGATCTCTCTCTGTCAAATAAATAAGTAAAATCTTTAAAAAATAAATAAAATAAAATAAAATAAAATGTCTATATTGCCTAGAGCAATCTATACTTTTAATTCCATTCCGATCAAAATTCCACTTGTATTTTTCAAAGAGCTGGAGCAAATAATCCTAAAATTTGTATGGAATCAGAAGAGACCACGAATCGCTAAAGAAATGCTGAAAAACAAAAAAAATAAAACTGGGGGCATCATGTTAACTGATTTCAAGCTTTACTACAAAGCTTTGATCACCAAGACAGTATGGTACTGGCAAAAAAAGACACATAGACCAGTGGAACAGAGTAGAGAGCCCAGATATGGACCCTCAACTCTATGGTCAAATAATCTTTGACAAAACAGGAAAAAATATACAGTGGGAAAAAAACAGTCTCTTCAATAAATGGTGCTGGGAAAACTGTACAGCTATATGTAGAAGAATGAAACACGACCATTCTCTTATACTGTACACAAAGATAAACTCAAAATGTATAAAAGAACTCAATATCAGACAGTAATCCTTCAGAATCCTAGAGGAGAACATAGGCAGTAATCTCTTCGATATCAGCCACAGCAACTTCTTTCAAGATATGTCTCCAAAGGCAAAGGAAACAAAAGGAAATTGAACTTTGGGACTTCATCAAGATCAAAAGCTTCTGCACAGCAAAGGAAACAGTCAACAAAACAAAGAGGCAACCCATGGAATGGGAGAAGATATTTGCAAATAACAGTATAGACAAAAGGTTGATATCCAGGATCTATAAAGATCTCCTCAAACTCAACACACACAAAACAGAGCATCATAAAAAAAAAAAAAAATGGGCAGAAGACATGAACAGACACTTCTCCAATGAAGACATACAAATGGCTATCAGACACATGTAAAAATATTCATCATCACTAGCCATCAGGGAGATTCAAATTAAAACCACATTGAGATATCACCTTACCCCAGTTAGAATGGCCAAAATTAGCAGGACAGGAAACAACATGTGTTGAAGGGGATGTGGAGAAAGGGGAACCCTTTTCCACTGTTGGTGGGGAGGCAAGTTGGTGCAGCCACTTTGGAGAACAGTGTGGAGATTCCTTAAGAAATTAAAAATAGAGCTTCCCTATAATCCTGCAATTGCACTTCTGAGTATTTGCCCCAAAGATACAGATGTAGTGAAAAGAAGGGCCATCTGTACCCCAATGTTTAGAGCAGCAGTGGCCACAGTCGCCAAACTGTGGAAAGAACCAAGATGCCCTTCAACAGATGAATGGATAAGGAAGATGTAGTCTATATGCACTCTGGAGTATTATGCCTCCATCAGAAAGGATGAATACCCAACTTTTGTAGCAACATGGACGGGACTGGAAGAGATTATGCTGAGTGGAATAAGTCAAGCAGAGAGAGTCAATTATCATATGCTTTCACTTACTTGTGGAGCATAACAAATAGCATGGAGGACAAGGGGAGATGGAGAGGAGAAGGTAGTTGAGGATAGTTGGAAGGGGAGGTGAACCATGAGAGACTATGGACTCTGAAAAACAATATGAGGGTTTTGAAGGGGCTGGGGTGGGAGGTTGAGGGAACTAGGTGGTGGGTATTAGAGAGGGCACTGATTTCATGGAGCACTGGGTGTGGTGCAAAAACAATGAATACTGTTATGCTGAAAATAAATTTAAAAAATTTTAAAAATACTATTATTAATATGATTCCTTATTTTGGTTAACAGTGGCATATGTAGTTGATACTCCCCATCATGGGATCAATATTTCCAATGTTCTATCTTTTTGTTGATACACACTTTAAGAATGCTATCATGACCCTCTCTATCTCTGAATACAGTCTTTAGCTTAAAACCTAATGTGTCTGATATGAGAATTTCTGCCCTAGCTGTCTTTTGAGGGCTGTTAGCATGAAAAATAGTTCTCTATTCCCTCATGTTCAGTCTGGATGTCTCTTTAGGTTCAAAATGAGCATCTTGTAGAGAGCCTATGGATAAGTCCTGCGTTTTTATCCAAAATGCAACCCTGTGCCACTTCATGGGAGCATTTAGGCTC
This sequence comes from Enhydra lutris kenyoni, assembly GCF_002288905.1. NCBI lineage: Eukaryota > Metazoa > Chordata > Mammalia > Carnivora > Mustelidae > Enhydra > Enhydra lutris. The sequence continues at coordinate 2,755 of NW_019154774.1, read as the reverse complement.
TTCACATTGAGAGTGACAATTGAAAGAGTTGATTTTCATGCTATCATTTTTCCTGCGAAGTCCCTGTTTTTATACATTATTTCTGTAAATTTCTGGACTATATTACCCTTGGAGTTTTCTTCTTTTATAGAACCCCCTTAATATTTCTTGCAGGGCCGGCTTGGTAGTCACATATTCTTTTAGTTTTTGCTGGTCTTGGAAGCTCTTTATCTGTCTATCCATTCTGAATGACCGCCTTGTTGGATAAAGTATCCTTGGCTATATGTTCTTCTAAGTTAGTACCATGAATATGTCTTGCCACCCCTTGCTAGCTAGCCAGGCCTCTGTGGATGGGTCAGATATTATTAGTCTGATGTTCTTACCTCTGTATATAAGAAATATCTTTCCCCTATCGACTTTTAGGATTGTTTCTTTGGGTCTAAGATTTGCAAGTTTTACCATTATATGTCGGGGGAGTGTGTTCTGTTGACATTGATCTTGGGAGGTGTCCTCTCAGCCTCTTGGACATGAATGCTTGTTTCCTTCCCCAGATCAGGTAAGTTCCCGGCTAGGATTTGCTCAAATGTATCTTTTAGACCTTTCTCTAACTCTCTCTCTCTCCACCCCCTCTGGGGTCTAAATAATTCTGACATTGGAACATTTCACGGCATCATTAACCTCTCTCAGTCTGATCTTTTGGACTTTAAGTTGTCTTTCCCAGGCTGTCTTGGTTTCCATCTTCTCTACCATCTTATCTTCTGGCTCACTAATTTGTTCTTCTGCCCCTTTTACCCTGGCACTCAGAGGATCCAGTTTAGACTGCATTTCATTCATAGCATTTATAAGTCCATGCTCATTTGATGTCGTTTGTGTCCTTACGATTCTATATTGTTGCTAACATTTTTCTCAAGCCTAGGTATTGACTTCATAATTGTTACCCTGAAGTCTTTCTCTGTTTTCTTGCATATATCCACATCCATTTGCTCTATGGCAGACACCACATTGTCTAGATCTTTCCTTTGTTGGGGTTTCCTCTCTTAGTCATTCTCTTCTGGGGTGGTTAATGGAATCTAGATTCCACAATATTAACCATGACCCAAGCAAGATGCACCTGTTTTAGAGCAACTGTTGGGTTGTCATCCTCTTGTTTTTCCAGGCTGCCTTCAGGGGGAGAGTTCTGTTGTGCTGTTACTCAGTCAGTCCTGCTTGGAAAGAATTGCCTTGTCCCCTGTCATGGGTGATAGGCTCAGTGAAAACCATTTTACTTGAGCTTTTGTTCTCTGATGGCCTTCCCCATCTCTTTTGAGAGTCAGAGCAGATGTGGATGCCCCCAATCCTCTGCCCCAAAGCAGAGTAATTGCAGTATGCTCTTCAATGAGTCCTCCAGGTCACAGAGTCTCCATTTCTGCCTGTACTGCTAAACACCACCATCTACCTGGCTGTGCATCCCACAACACTCCCAGAGGTGTAACCATGGAATGGACCCATCTCTACCCATTATGCTTCTAAATTCTCCAGGCAACCCCTGGTCCATGTACATTCACCTGCAGCTCCTGGATCCTGTCTGGGGACTCGACAAAAGTACTTTCCCCACCACACCAATATGCGAGTCTGTGCCCAGGCCCAGCACAGGAGGCTTTTGTGCTCCTGTGTTATATCACCTTGCCAGTACCAGCATATGTAGGGAAACTTCCAGTTTTGCTTATCTTCCGATATCTGTGTCCAGAAACAGGCCTCTACCCTTAATACCTCAAGACTAACAAAGATTTTCTGCTTGTAGAGATCCAGATATACATTCTTACTTGTTAGGCTGGTTTCATGGGATATCAGAATGGCCTGGTAGATAACCAACTAAAATCAAGAGACTGGTTGAAATAAGATCCCCTAGTCTTCCACCATTTTCCCTCCTTTCCTCCCAACAATAACAAAAAAATCCTGGGTATATTTGAAAGACTCCTACCCCTTAATTCCACAGCTAGCCACTCTTAACCATTTCCTTTGTAACATTTCCGATACTTTTATTCATGTATGAACATACATATTACTTTAAATAATAAATTTACAATCTGTTTTTCTCCATCAATGATATGTTAGAAATGTTTTTCCACATCAATTACATGGAGGTTTTCTTACACTTCTTAATGGCTGTATAGCATCAAATATTCCCTCATGGGGGAGAACAGAGTGAAAATATGGTAGGATTTACACATTAATTTACCTATCTGAAAGTATGACTATGTCCCAGATGAAATAATGTTAAGAGCAACTATTTTTAGTTTCTCCTCTACAAAATGGAGATACCAATGTTAAAAGTAAAAGTGACAGTTAGTTTACCAGCACAATGAGTTTATTTAGGAATACCTGAGGAACTTCAATTCAGGAGAAGCAACTATGGTGAATAATAGTCTGTCAGAACAGACAAAAGTTTAGCTTTAATTAAGCCTTAGGAATGAAGTTAAGAGAATGGTTTAGAAAATATTTCTTGGAGGAGAACAAGAATCTGTGAAGGATGAGTTAAGGTAGTGCAGTAGTAGGGGAAGCTGGGCTAACCTCATCCCTTGATCACAGCTAAGTCAAGATCAAATAATTTTGAATAATGAGGAAGATGACCTTGTGTTAGCAAGAATTTGTTATGGTCAAGTCAAATAGGTTGCTACCCATGTTCTTCCCTAGGATTTTGATGGATTCTATATTGACATTTAGGTTCTCTCATCAATTTGGAGTTAAAGTTTGTGTATGGTGTAGGAAAGTTGTCCAGTGTCATCCTTCTTCATGT